>NC_063193.1:6097846-6392846 GCF_017589495.1 Alosa alosa | reverse complement strand
CTTCAGCAAACAAGCTCTCAAATTAAGCAAAACAGCAAAGTAAATCATCCGAGCATCAGGCCATTAGCAGCCAGGCTACAGGGTACAGGGGAGTAGAGCAAGACTTCAGCAAGGCCAAAACAATACAGTTGCTACAGCACTATAAAAGCATCACATCAATACACACACATCAGCAATTTTGTGATAGTAAACCAGTATTGTAACACTGGCAGAAATAGGTCAATATACCAGCCCTTTGATGGTCCTGAGCCAACACTACAGCACAGTTCATTCTGGCTTTGGATCACCGTGTTCACAACACATTAAGCCAGGTTACAGCACTCAACCATGTCAGGTATACCAGATGTAAAAAGATTTATCAAACAAATGGCGGTGAACCATCTTGTCAGCATGAACAGAGTTCAGTAAGAGAAGCTGCCACTGTAAGCTGTTCCCACAAGAGTGTTGCACAGTACAGAGACACAGGTGTAAGCAGGCAGGGCAGCAGCCCAGTATCATTAGAAAGCATCATGTCAGGACTACAGCACTCACGCTGAGCGAGGCTATAAAACACACACACACACACACACACACACACACACACACACACACACACACACACACACACACACACACACACACACACACACACACACACAGGTCTGAGGAAAAGCCAGGCTTGAACACTAGGACCACCACAAAGAGTGGTGAAATGGTGAACAGCTGCAACATTACTCCAGAACCAAACACGTACAAGAACTCAGTCAAATGTCCCCTTCAACAGCACCACAAACCAGCAGAGACGACACTAGGGGAGTATTGCAATGTGGCAGTTAGTGACAACTGAAGATAAACTCACTCAGAGTAAGTGGCGAACCTGTGAAAGTAAAAAGCCCTGTGGCTGTGGCTATGTGTTGCTGGGAGAGTGAAGTCATAGGGCTCTGTTTGTTATCAGGGAGTTCACCACAGTTAGTTTACTCAGGTTTGTCACCAAACCACTTACTTGGAATACCCCCACCCCCACCCTCCCTCCTCTCCACCCATGCGTCCCTGCATCCCATATGGCCTCAGTGAGATAGCTGCTCATCGTGCAGATGATAAGCTACCCAGGTTTGTCACTTAATTGCATATTTGGAATACTTCCCCAGACGAATGGGCAGAAGGAGAGATAAAGTACACACTTGGTCCCACGATCCCCGGCTTGCTCACCTGACTGGTTGTTCATCATGCGTATGGCCTTGGCTTTGGCCAGCTCCAGAGCGGTGACCCAGCGCTGGCGCTCCACCTCGGTGCTGGCCTTCAGGTGGTAGGTGCGCCCGCCGCTGCTCAGCACGATGTTGCACGCGTCCTCCGTGTCGATGTGCGCTGTGGCCAGGTTGATGGTGCCACGGCACGTGTGCGCCATCTCCGCCTGCGTCCTGGACAGGGTCCGGGGGGGGGGGTGATGTTCACACACACACACACAATAAACATAACCACACACAATAAACATAACCACACACACACACACAAACAAGCACACACAGACATAGATACAGACACAAATGGGGTGAGGTGGGTGATTGGGACCAACATGTTCACGAATACACACATATACACACATATAAACATAAACACACACACACACACAAACAAGCACACACAGACATATATACAAACACACACACAAGAGAGGGCAGGAAGCAAAACAGGGAGAAAAGAGAGAAGCAACAACATGAGTTTAGTCAGGTGAATCAGACCTATACACTGAAGCAGCACAACATGATTTACAGACAGTATGTTCACAGGTCATCTTTGGACTTAAATTCATAAAGACCAATCCAACTGAACCAGGCAGTATAGATTTATGTGTTACCTTGGGGATGCAGAAAAGTAAAAAAGAAGACTACTGCACATGCACTGCTACAATCCCGGCCATACATTCACACACACACACACACACACACACACACACACACACACACACACACACACACACACACCTAAACACACACACACACACACACACACACACACACACACACAGCCTAAACACACGTATGCATAGCAGTTGCCAGCACGGCAGCACCTCATGCATGTTTACAATGTATAACATACAATGTCACAACGTTTTTTCTCTCTCTCTCTCTCTCCCTCCCTAACCCCACACACACACACACACACATACACACACACACACACACAGAGTCAGAGTCAGTAGCACTCACATAAGGCACACACAACACTCAATCATACTAAGTGACTGTGCTGTGATTTTAACCCAGCAGTGTCAGGGGGCTAGTGTGAGCATGCACACATACATTCATGCATGTGTGTGTGTGTGTGTGTGTGTGTGTGTGTGTGCGTGCGTGCGAATCCCACTGTGGCTTACAAGTGCGTTTTCACCAGGCCAGAGAATGCAGGATAACAAGGCCATTGTGTGTCCACCGGCCCCCAATGTGGACAAAAGCAAACAATGAGTGTGCAAAGAGATGAGAGAGAGAGGGAGAGAGAGAGATGAGAGAGGGAGAGATGAGAGAGGGGCGCCAGAACACAGCACACAGTGTTGGTGAACAACGTGCAAGAGGAAAACTTGGGAAACACAACAGAAACACAGAGAGAAAGGAGAAGAGAGAGAGAGAGAGCGAGAGAAAGAGAGAGAGAGGGAGAGGGAGGGAGGGAGAGGGAGTTTCAGGGAAAAAAGCATCAAGCAAATCACTTTGAGAAAGAGAGAGTGAGACATTAGGAAAAAGTTGCATCAAGCAACAAAAAAAAGAGTGATAGAGATGAGAGAAATACTGTAGATGAGAGCTAGAGATATACTGTTTCCCTTAATGTTGTCAATGTTCTAATTGTTACTATAAAAATTGTTATGCTGTTTTGCTTGTGCTTTGGCAACACTATACCTACAGGCATGCTAATAAAGCAACCTTGAACTGAAATTTAATTGAATTGAGAGAGAGAGAGAGAGATAAAGAGGATGAGAGTTAGAGAGAGAGAGAGAGAGAGAGGATAAGAACTAGATCTATATAAAGAGAATGAGAGATATACTGTAGATGGCAGACATACAGCATTCTGTTGTGGAAGAGTATAGACTAGTATTCATCCTGGAATGAGCATGACTCAGGCCTGGAGGGATCCCTAACTAACCAATGCTCTGTTAGCACCCCCAGCCCACTGTGTGTCTCTCCTCTCCTCCCTCCCTCCCTCTCCCCTCTCCCCTCTCCTCTCCTCCTCCCTCTCCTCTCTCTCCCTCCTCCTCCCTCCCCCCCCTCCTCCTCACTCCAGTCCTCCTCTCACCCTCCTTCCTTCTCCTCTCCCTTCTCTCTCCTCTCCCTCTCCTCTCCTCTCTCCTCTCCCCTCTCTCTCTCCTCTCTCCCCCTCCTCTCCCTCTCCTCTCCTTTCCTCTCCTCTCTCTCTCCCCTCCCCTCTCCTCTTCTCTCTTCTCTCCTCTCCAGCACTGCTAGGCTATCTGTTATGTCATCCTCCACTCAGTGCCCTGAGGATAGACAAGCACTTTCTTACATTTCACCCCAACTACGGAAAGAAAGAAAGCCAGCCAGGGCACGAGACGGTGCACATGAAAGGAAGAGAGGAAGGAACTGAGCCAGCCAGAGAGAAGAGAACAAGGGGTGTCGGAGCACAAGTTCTCCATGCAATAACAACAGACAATATAAAGGGTGGGTACAGCACAAACTAAACAGCTGACGTTTTGCAAAGGTGCATGATGCACAGTATTTGCCAGATATGCATCCTATTTGACTGCCTCAGAAGGAGGCCCTTCTGAGTTCTGCCAGAATGTGTATGGTCAAGAGAAAATAAGACAAAAAACACACTTTCTGGGATGCTCAGTTCTCACTAGTATAATGATTGTGTGTGTGTGTGTGTGTGTGTGTGTGTGTGTGTGTGTGTGTGTGTGTGTGTGTGTGTGTGTGTAGTATATGCATTACACTCCCTTATTGACCCCTACACCCTTACTGCCAACACCAGCTGTCTTCCAGCCTCTCTCTGCCAACAGCACCAGCGGGAACACACGCACTTACACACACACACACACACACTTACACACACACACACACACACACACACACACACACACACACACACACACACACACACACACACACACACACACACACACACACACACCCTCCCACACACATACTCACACATTTGTATAAAGAGATCACACAGCATGACATCACACACTCAACATGGAAAGTAGCAGGCTAAAACACCAGACAATCCCAGGCCTCTTCTATGAACTGCTGTTCTGGGTTCACAGGGTGCGGGGGCACACACACACACACACACACACACACACACACACACAAACACACACACCATGGCTCCATTATACAAACATCAGCAGACACACACTACACACTGTGCTGGAACTCAGCAAAACGACAGGGATGAGGGGCGGGGATTGAGAGGGGGTGAAAGAGAAAGAGTAAACGAAAGAAAGAGAGACTGTAAAAAAAGAAGCTCGCTGCTGGCCTGGCCTATTTGTTGTTTTAGAGGAAAGTCCAGCCAGCCCAAAAGTAACAGCTCCAAGGTTAAGGGGGAGTATTGTACGTGTTTGTATGTGTGTGTGGGGGGGGGGGGGGCAGATAGCCTCATCCTCTGCCCCCCTCCATGATTGGCCTGCTCCACACTCAGGTGACAGACAGGAAGTGAGACGAGGGTGGGACCATGGGGACCAAGTGGGCCTATCGCCGGAGGTTAGAGAGAACGCAGGAAGGCAGACACAGAAGAAGGGAGTCCCAGTAAAAGGCCGGCAGACAAGCACAAGTCACAAGACACACAAACACACTCAGCATTAACTGACCAATCAGCAGCACTGGAACCCAGCAGGCCAGCCGCTGAACCCCAATAGTCAAAGGACAGGCTCGTGCAAAAGTATGAGAAACAGAAAAAAGAAAGACAGAAAGAAAGAATGAAGGAATGAATGAATGAATAAAAGAAAGAAAAAACTGAAAATAAGGATAGAGAGGTAAAAAGAAAAGGAAACCAACACACAAACAAACACAAACAAAACAAAACAGGCAAACAAATCTGCTTCTAGCAGAAAGCCACAGCTTTTTCCGTGATCTAGCACCCATAACATTCTGTATGGCACGGCAGCTTTAGCGCTTCTTACGCAGGGATAAATGGGTCAGAAGTAAACACGGGGGAGGACCGGAGAGACTCGTGCAGATGTGCGCTGGGAAAGGATGGCCTGGGCCCCCAGTCTGAGAGGAGGTGCAGCAGGAGCAGGGAGGAGGAGGAGGTGGAGCAGGGTGGAGGAGGTGGGGGGAGGGAAGCTTCCACAAGGCCCGTCTGAGCTGGGAGGTTAAGCCGAGCAAAGACAAGTGAGAAGAGAGATGGAGGGAGGGAAGGAGAATAGAGTAAAAAGGGAGCAAAGAGAGGAAAGACTGAGGGAGAGAGAAAAGAGAGGAGAATGAGGGGGGAGTGAGGAAGAAAAGCAAAAAGAAGGAGACAGAGAGAGAGAGAGAAATTAAGGAAGATAGATAGATAGATAGATAGATAGATAGATAGATAGATAGATAGATACTTTATTGATTCCCCAAGGGGAAATTCAAGAAGCAGAGGGAGACGGAGAGAGGGGGCATGGTGTGAGGGAGGCTAAACAGAGCACACAAGGCTAGAGAGGAAAAAAGGGAAACTTTGAGGAATAACAGAGAGAGTGCTTAGAAGAAAGTGACTCACTGACATAGTGCCAGGAAGAAACAGAGAGAGAGATAGGTAGGAGCAGCAAACTCCACTGAACAACTAGAGGAAATGAGAGGAGGAGGAGAAAGAGGGGGATAGGGAAAGAAAGAAACACAGAGAGAGAGATGAAGCAGCATACTTCACTGAATAACTAGAGGAAATGAGAAGAGGGGGAGGAGAAGGAGGATGAAGAGGAGGAGGAAGAGGATGATGAAGAGGATGATGAAGAGGAGGAGAGTGGAAAGACGAGGAAGAGGAGCAAGAGGAGGACTTGCTCAGCATTGAGGGCTGTAGAGAGGGCTTTACCTGTTGTTTCCCTGAGCACACATCCTCACAAAACACATATCCACCGATCTGAGTGCGTGGAAAAGACAGAACAGCATCACAGCATCACAACACACACACAGCACAAGCACAGGCAAAAAGCACACGGACCGTGTTTACACTGTGTAGTGAAGAAGAGAAAACCCAGAAAGAGAGAAAATGAAAATGTGTGTGTGTGTGTGTGTGTGTGTGTGTGTGTGTGTGTGTGTACATGAGGGAGAGAAAAAACAACCAAAGAGGGTTGCACGCATAATAAAATACACCAGCAGAACAACTAAAGGAGGAGAGAGGGAAGGATCTGACAGGCATTACCAACCAACATCACCAACCCTTCTTCTTCAATTCCATACTTGGTAAAAACACTAGCTGTTAGGGATGTGCCAGAACTTCCTAATATCTAGATACCAGTACAGTTTTTGATTACACTTTACTTGACAGTGTCGACATACGAGTGACATGACGCTGTCATAAACATGTCATAAATGTTTATGACAACGCTTCTGTCATTAAGTGTCATTCGGTTTTTGTCAAAACAAGTTAGGGTTAGCATTAGGGTTAGGGTTAAAGGTTAGGATTAGGCTTAGGGTTCATGTGTCATGACAGTGTCATGTCACTCTTATGTCAATACTGTCAAGTAAAGTGTTACCCAGTTTTTTTCTCCATGATTAGCACTATATTTATGAATCAGTTAATTACATGTTTATAAATGTGCCCCAAGATGCACATCTGATGTAGAACAGGTACAGAAAGCGGAGTTTAAACTGAAGGCGAGAAAGACTTCATCGGATGATGATGCACTAGAATATTTTTTTTATTTTTTTGTGTATGCACAGCTTTCAAGACTTGAGCTGTTGTGACTTGTGTCAAAGAAAACAGTGGTGAATAATATTATTATATCGTAATTTATATTGTTAATGTATATTGCAAATGACCATGTAATATTGTGATATACTTTATCCTTAAAGCAGGCCTCGTTGGCAAGCCAAACTTGGCTGGGCATCCATCAATGAATGAAGCAGCTGGATAAGGACTTTCAGCTGACTTCTCAGCAGAAAGTGGTGTGTGTGTGTGTGTGTGTGTGTGTGTGTGTGGCTGGATAATCTTGATTAGCCCGCTCAAGTGGATTTCTTTTGGCGAGGTGAGACTAAGACAGGGATGAGAACATTAAAGCTGGGAGGGGGAAGGCAATTAATAAATTACAGCCGGAAGCCAGAAGAACTTAAGAGGCATGAATCAGGGAGTGAACCAAGGGAAGAGAGGAGAGAAACAGAGAGAGGGAGAGAGGAGAGGAACAGAGAGAGGGAGAGAGGAGAGAAACAGAGAGAGGGAGAGAGGAGAAAAAGACTGATGGTAGTAGTGTGATGTGAATATGCAGTGTCAGAGAGAGGGAGGACGTTTTGTGTGTGTGTGTGAATGTGCGTGTGTGTGTGTGTGTGCATGTGTGTGTGTGTGTGTGTGTAGGGGGATGACTCAGAAAAGCAAATGCAACGTTGCATTTACGCAAAGCTATTACATTTTAACAGGCTTAAGTGCTGAACATGTCAACCTCACTCTCTCGGGTCCCAAGACAGATTACAACTTGAAAAAAGTTTGGAATCAGCATCACATGGCTTTGGATAGGGGTTCCCATATTCATTCATGCTCACATCTTTCATCTTTTTTTTTCAGGGAAAATGTGATGAGACTTATCAAGAGGGAGCAAGGGGTAGGAGGTGGCAAGAAAACCTCTGAACTGAGCTCACTTGACCCACTGCTAAGAAGAACAGGCTGCCATGTTAAGCGGCAGCAGGTGTGTTAGAACACCTTCCTTTCTTCTGTGACAATACGTTGATTGGCTGGAATCGTTTTGGCCAGGCCACTTTACCTGTTCACCATTCACAGAGGTTTTTATATATAATATAGCTCACACTATACACACAGCTAGAGGACCATAAAAAGAGCAACTCACTGATTTTGACAAAAGACATATTGGATTAGAATCAAACACTGCACCTAGTCAAAAACTAAACAAATCAATAGAAAGGTGAACGCTAGATGCCTGGTCCAAGGCAAATGATGGTGACCAAATGGACGAAAGAAGAGATGTGCAACAGTGTAATGTCAAGATTCTAAGGAAGTTTCAGGACAAAAGGTCAGTGACCTCTCTGACTTAATGACCAAAAAAGGAAAGAAACCATAACATCGGGCTTACGCTAAACTTCTAACACAGACTTTCTGTTTCCATTGTGTGCTTTTATTACTGTTCTTTTATTTATTTATTTATTGTATTATTGTTGTTGTTGGTTCTTCTTCTTCTTCGTTTGTCTCCAAGTTAGAACTGAGCCATATTGTGAGTGCCATGTGCTGTACATGTGGACAACAAACAGATCTGCACTAACCAAGACGCAAAGCAATGCAAAGCAGTCAGACTGCTGGGGCCACTCATTGCTGTGGAAGTTGTGCAATCTCACCTTGGACCAGAAGAACATTGACCGCTGCTGAACACTGACTATTTACATCCATTTCCTTTGGGGGTTGGGGACGTAGTACTGCTAGTCAGGGAAAATTCTGCTGGTCACTTATTTTCCACCCTGAGCATGTCAGGTAAGTCAGTAATGAAAGTGCTGGGGGAGTGAAGGGGGAGGAGAAAGTGCTGATGGCACAGTAACTCTCTAATGCGTTAGTGGAGCATCGACTCTAGCCAGATTGGTTGGTTGGGGGGTGGAGGGTGGGTGGTGGTAGTGGTGGTAGTGGTGGTGGGGGGAGGTGCAAGTGTACAATAATTCCATATAGGTTCCTGTGTGAAGGTTGAAAATCGATTCTATTTCCCATACTGTCCATTTAAATCAGGCCCAAGCTAAAGAGGCTAGGAAGAATCTCATCATATATACGCATCTTGATATTTAGACACATTTGTAGACAGACATATGCATGCACTGGTACAAACAAACTACCACACACACATACACCCAGAACACTACACACACACAAGACACACACACACACACACACACACACACACACACACAGAGACACACACAAACACACTCACACACACAGGGGCGGAGTGGGGCACTAAAATCCACCGGGAAAATTCTGACGGCACCGGCCCCCCTCCCATCATCATTGGATAAACCAGAAACACATTCCCCATTCCCAGGAGGCTTTGTTCCATTCTAGCCTAGGCCTGCGTTAATTTAAGAACAAACAAACAAATTAAATTGTCATTTTTTTTTATTTGTGACCATGAAAGTTCTGTAACGCCTGAATAATACAAAAATGAATTAAGATAAAAAATGAAGGCTAGCCTTCACAAAAAGCAGCATGGGAGAGATGAGTGTGCAGGGTAACCATGAATGACATATAGACAGTGAGCGAGTGGTATAAATATTGGTTGGACTTCTTAGACCTCCGAAGTGTAAGTCTCAAAGATTTTCGCGGAATATTCTGTAGGCCTATCTGTTTCTCATGTACATGCCGCGCCGCGTTAAAAGCTCTATGCACATCGGCCCGCGTTAAAAGCTCTATGCACATCGGCCCGCACATCGTCCGGCCCACCGGGAACACTCCCGACCGTCCCGATTGCCACTCCGCCCCTGCTCACACACACAGACATGTGCGTGTGCGCACACACACACACACCACACACACACCACACACACACATACACACACACATACATAAAAAAAGCAGTGGAAGGAGTAGAGCAGTGCAGTGTGTTAATCAGCCTCCCCAGTGAGAAGGCTCGGAGCTCGGAGCTTGAAGTGCGCCGCTGGCCCTTCTGCTCTCAGATGTCGGCAGGCTTGCCTTACATCACAGGAGCGGCAATCACCTTCAAACATAATGGACTATTAATAGATTGGCGGGGCGGAGGGTGTTCTGTGGGGGGTGTGGATGGAACAGAGGGACAGAGCTCTTGCCTTTCACTGTCAGTACAAACCCCAGTGTCAGCTTCCCCTCGCCTCACCCCCTGTACCGCACAAGGGAGAGGAAAGAGAGACCTGGAGCTCCCTCCGCGAGGGTGAACTCAGGTGGAGGGCTCAGGTGAGCACAAACCTCCTCACCAAAAGTTCTGCTCTGGCGAACCGAGCAAAGCGTCATGGAAAAAAAGTGATCGAGAGGAGTCACAAACAGACACACACACTATGCACGTACACACACACTGTGCATGTACACACACACACACACACACACACACACACACACAAAGATGTAATGGATGTGTTTGCACCTTATCTTACTGCAACCTCCTGTTTGAGTTGAAAGACAACATTTTCAATTCAATTTTTCTCAATTACACAACTGAGGACAGCCTGACTGAGATAAGGAGAGCCTCCGTGTTTATAGTATCTTAACCTTCAACCGTTAGTGAACGTGTGTGTGTCTTTCTGCATGTGTGCCACTTTCCCCCAGATGCAGCACAACGAAGCACTTTGAATATCTCCTCCTGCCACGTCACTGGGTCAGCAGGACCTTGAGGGAGCAGACCTACATGTTGTAATGAACCAATTACAGGAACAAAGAGAGATTACATTCTGTGACAGCTGGCTTATATGTGAGTGGCCTTGCACCTCTTCTATGCTCTTTTACAGCAGGCAAAGGGAAACATGAACTGCCTCAGTTGGAGGGCACACAAACAACAGGTGTCACTGGCAGTGGCACGGCGCACAGGTGTCACCTGTAGGGCATTTGATGTAGATTAGATGCTTCTGGCTTATACCATGATGACAGATCTTATCGCGTTACAGTGTCCGAGACTTGCAGGAGGCTATTTGAGAATGATATGATGTCACCTCTATGTTTGGTTCAGAGAGCACTCCAGGTAATAGTCAATTTACTATTGAGACATTTACCTGGCTATTATGCAACAATGACACAGAGACAATAAACTTTGGTGTCATTGTTTCTTTTCCCCAACTCACCTTTTCCCACTCTCATCTTAATGACTTAGGACTTAGACATTGGCATTGTCAGTCAGCAGTTTAAAGTCGTGGTTCTATTCTAAAACCTGATTATCATTTCTTCAATTTTGTCTGGTTGAAAATAGCAAGTTGTGTCTAAATATTGCAAAATGTACCTTAATGAAGCCTGTGCTTATTTTCTGGTATAATAATAACGCTATTACTATCGGTGGCACTGGTCGCCTGGTACCACCAGATAACGAGATGTAGGGAGTAGAAATGTTTTCGTTGGGGTTAAGGATAGTGTCCACCTAGGAAGCTAGCCAGTCATATGACGGTGATGGCAGAAGGATGGGTCAATGCTTGCTAACTAGCAGCTACCTAACCAGATACGTGTGAGTGTGTCTGACAGGTCGGACTCAAAATGTCCACAACAACGAAGTTGCCAGGGGTTCTCAAGCAAACTTATGAAGTGAAACATTTGGATAGTGAGCTAACGCCAGTTGCATTAACTGTTCCGAGTTAGCAAAACGTAGCAAAATCGTTCATGACAGTCCAGAAGTCGCATTAAAGATGACCAGCTAGCCTGCTAAACAAATGCGTTCAGTTTATTAACCTACCAACCAAGCTGCATATAGTTTAAAACACAATGCATATCCATTTCTGGTTGGCATTATCAAACCTAATGTTACCTGTAATATGACAGAAGACCATTGCTGAGGACAAACCATCTGCGTTGATATCCTTTTAGATAGTTAGTCCATTTAAATAGCCAGCCTTTGTAAGTATCCGAGCCTGGAGCTGGTGTTCCAGCAGTTGTGGATCCCGAACCCTTCCCCTGGTCGCTCATCCTTTGATCCGCTTCAGAATGGGGTTCGTGGGGTAAACAGGGCACAGCGGTAAGGATCGAAACTATCCTGCTTAAGCCGCTGCAGGGAGCGGCCGTCCTCCCCATACACACACCGCCTATGAGTCTGGGTGGCAAGGCGGAGGAGGGTCTGAATCTAGGGGAGCGAATGAGAGCGAGGAAGGTAAAAAAACACTGCGTACCCCATTCACATGACGCTGGATGTAGGAGACAGAAGCAGAGGAGGAGACTGATGCTGCGACGGAAAACGTCCCTTCTCCTGGTGTGACGTGACATAACATCAGGCAACACGTGACTCGCTGCCAGTAAGTGTGTAGGCTATAGCCTACAGCCTACCTTTGCATTTTAATATTATTTACCCTAATTAAACAGTGTTGCTCTCAAACCAAATTGCTGACATGCCATCTCTACATCCTAGGTCCTAAATTCCGGTGATGAAAACAGGGAATGGAACAATTCTGGATAATGGCTTAATTGGCCAAGGCCTAATTTAGCCTATGGTCACCTATTTGGCAGATAATAGATGTCGACTTCAAATCTGGCCGCAGAACTAGAACCTCAAAAAATTTTTTAAAAATTTCAACCGTGACAGCATCAGTTTTAGGTGATTAATGGTCTCCTTCAACTTTGAAGTAGGCTAGGCTACATGACTTCATGTGCACATCTGCACACACAGGTTGTTTTGTTCTGTAGGCTACTTGCATTTGTTTTGCTCAGTAAAAAACATTCTGCACTAACTCCAGAGCTCTCTAGCCTACACCTCAAGAGAGGGAGATTGATCCTTTCCATGTTTTTTGACAAAAGAGTGGATGTCAAACTGGGCTTAATAAAAACGAAATGCAGCCATTTTCTTATTTCCTTCTGAGTGTAGCCTACACAAAACACAGACAGTAGGCAACACAGTTGAAAATGTGTCTTGGGAGGATAGACTCGGTTCCCAGAGTTGTGGCATTACCTAGCCTAGTTAAAACATAATTAAAGAATTTTCTATTGAGCTGCTGGTAACAGTTCTCTCTTTGGGTTTTTTAATGGAAACTAAGGCTACAGCCAAGGGAGCATACAGCCAATCCTTTCTCCGTCATCATGGAGCTACAGATGTGTGTGTGTGACTAAACAGACAAATAAATCCAAATGACAAATATCAGAGGATGTAAGGCTCAAAATCAAAACAATAAAATCTATCTATGACCTTTTCTAAATGTGAAATGTAGCCTAAAGAGTTAGAAGAATGTTGTGGTGCAAAAAAAAAACAATAAAATAGAACTGAACCTGATCTTGGAGAAGGCATGCCATCTGGTGGACAGTCGGTGACGATGAAAATGGAATCAACCACCAATTTCACTTCAAATCCTTCATTCAACTGTCATACCAATATTTATCAGACGTATTACAGATAATACAGGCTTAAACTCAAGACAGGTCATCAGAATTTGGATCTAGCTACTACTGTCATCAAAGTTTTATTTAAAAAAAAACTGTGTTAATTACTCCAGTTAACATCTAAAAGCAATTAACAAATCTAAAATGTTTGTTATTATGAGGATTAATTTCCCAGGGGCATGATTACATAAATGAACTAGCAGTCGTGGCCTACTGGTTAGCGCTTCAGACTTGTAACCGGAGGGTTGCCGATTCGAACCCCGACCAGGCATGGCTAAAGTGCCTTTGAGCAAGGCACCTAACCCCTCACCGCTCCCCGAGCGCTGCTGTTGTTGCAGGCAGCTCACTGCGCTGGGATTAGTGTGTGCTTCACCTCACTGTGTGCTGAGTGTTTCACTAATTCACGGATTGGGATTAATGCAGAGACCAAATTTCTCTCACTACACGGGATCAAAAGAGTATATATACTTATAAATAATTTACTAGGAACTACAAAGTGTGCTTACTACGGTGTGGTTGACCATGGGAGCAGACAGTGGAATATGGTCCAAGGATTCCAACTGTAGCCTACGTCATTTTTGAAAATCGGGCATGCAGGTCAAAAAGTAGGCTACATGCAGTAACGCAACATCCAATTGGCTTCATTCACTAACTTTTTGTGAAGATTGGACAAAATGTGTGACCTGTGAACATTTAGTTTCGCTTTCGCTAAAATCCAATATGGCGGAAATTGACGTCATAGGGTGTGTTGAAATCGGCTTGATCCAAGAATTCCAGCAGTACCTCATATTTGAAAATCGGGGATAGGCGTCCAGGTTACGTGCATTAACGCAACATCCAAAACACATTGGCTAATTGTAGTGCCCCCTAGGGATCAAAGGACATCGGTTCTGGCCAGACCTTCCAGAGTTGCACTTGTGGCGATATCTCAAAAGGTCTAGGAGCAAGAGCTGGCCAAAAAAATGGGGAGACGGGAATAATAATAAGAAACCTTAAAGGTGCCATGTGTAAGAATTGAGGTAAAAATATCCAAAAAATGAGCTACACGCATCAAAAGAATGAGAAGAAATAAGGGCGATGATGTCATTAAAAAAATGACAAGGTATAGTGCTGCAGAGAGATCAACCTAAATTACTACATGCTAAATTACTAGCCACAGCCCGACAGGTGTCATAATACCAGTTTCGGCCATGGGAGGCGGTATGCGGGCAACATAACCGCCAGCCAAACTGCAATACACGTGTCTCGGTTGTTACTCTAGGGTAGACCAACTCACTTTCTGGAGGTGTACTGCCCCATCTTTTATGGAATGTGGAGTATGAATTGATTTTTTGGCGGACATTACACATGGCACCTTTAAGAAGAACAATAGTGTGCCTGCTTTAGCAAGCACACTAATAATAAGAAAACTTAAGAAGAACAATAGTGTGTCTGCTTTAGCAAGCACACTAAGGCTCAAATACCCTCATGAAACTAAAATTAAACTGTGCTGTAACCTAGAAACTATTTTGTTAGAAATAAAGCACGCATAAAACTAAATTGTTAATGCATTGGTGTGGGTATGGCCAGTGAAATGAATCTCGGACCAAGTGTAAAACAAAAGGAGCTTTATTCATGTATTTTGACAACTTGAGAGTTTTTTTTTTTTTTCGTTTTTTTTCAGGTGTAGCACATACTGTAAATGGATGCAAAGGGGGAGAGTGTTAGATGTGGTGACAGGTCTTCCGCACATAATATTCTACACAAATCAAAATCATAGAACCAAGTGGATGAGGAGCCACACACGGCTGTGTGCTACACAGTAAATAGATACGGGGACAGTATAACTCTCTGTTTTAATCTCCTCTAAATTAAAAACAAACAGCAGGAAAATTGACTTTCATTTCCCATTTGTAGGAAGTAAGAAAAAAAAAACGAAGACACACACGCACACACACTTTACAGTAGCCATAGCTATAAAATGACAGTTAAGGCTGAGATTTTCTTGAAGGTGTCAGGAGAGGCAAATGGTACAGAAATCCCTGATATTTTGCAGATGGCTGTTTTTTTGTTTTGTTTGCTTGTTTGTTTGTTTGTTTGTTTGTTTGTTTTCTGTAGAAGTAAGCATGCTAGTGTTCCAAGTGGTCAGAGCTGACCTGCTGATGAGTGCGTCCGGTTCGTTCCAACTCTCAGCTCATCTACGCCGTCCTCTCATGACATCCATCATCAAAGCTCCATTGTGAACATTATTCTGACTGCATTTCAAGCGTATCGGTGGAAGACGGCAAATAAATAGCAAAAATAAATACATAAATAAATAAAACGTCACAAACTACAGAGAGCACAACCAGTGAGCTTCGTTCAGCTACGTCTAGCAAGGATATGCAGACACCGCAATATTTAAGCCAATGCGTGAAGCAAGCAGCTTCATCCATACAATGAGAGAGTTCGGTTTGCATTCAGGAGATTACATTCAACAAACAATTCTGTGGGTACATTTACAGGATATCCTGTTAGGTTTGTGAGGCTCCATCTGATCCCTCCCCACACTGTGTTCTATATCATGTTTTAAACTATCAAGGCATGTCAAGTAAAGAAAGAAAAAAAAAAAAAGAAAAAACAATTCAGTGCTTAAACACCAACTTATGAAATGATATACAAGTCCGATCTTGAAATGATATTCAGTGTTATTTGAAAACAGCCCAAATAGAGCCCTTTTTCTGGGCAAAACTGCATTTAATGGCCCAGAATAAGAGTGTGCGGATCCTTGCTGTGAGGATTACAGCAGGGTTAAAAGAACAGACTCATCCAGCAGTACATCTCCTGGGCAACCTATTCAGTTCAGGAGGTATTAGGTCGCCCCCGCCACTTCCACACTGAAGGTACAAAGCCAGTCAGGCCCCCACCCCATACACCCATACACACACACACACTTCTCTTTTCTTTCAGGATGATCAATTCCCTTTACTATGGCAAGATTCATCCTCCGACCCACAAATAGCCACGCAATAATGGTGGAACAGGTGTAAAACCCAAATGGAACTCTAATGAAATGCACTGCAAGTCCTCCAGCACCTGTGCCGGCTTTGTACAGAGCTCACTGTCAACTCAATGGAAATGCACAAAAGGTTAATCATTTTAGTGAAAGATCAAAAGAAGACTGTAGCTGTGAAAGACTGTAAAATGTAAGAAAAATAAGGAAAAGATCTTTTGTAAAGATAGTGTGGCATAAATCTATTGCCTTTATACAGGTCCCATGATGCACCTTCCCCATGTTTAATAAAAAAAGGAGGTTGTGGCATAGTAGTAGACCTAGTAGAGTAGAGTTTCCATATGGATTTTTACAATTCCAGTTCTCTTTTGTACAGTAAATACTCAGTTGGATAAACTACTGTCTGACTTTTAGACGTATAATGAGTTACTTACACAAAATATTGTCTGCTATGGATCCTATTTTTTGTAAACTAATACTTACAACTCTACTGTAACATGCACATGCATTGGTTACAGTTTTGTGTAAAAAATCACGATGGAAACTCCATATTTCGGAACCGCACAGGTAAACCACCAGTGTAAATTCACAGGTGCATCGATGGGAGATAATAAAAAAAAAAAAAAAAAAAAAACAACTAACACATTCATTAAAATAACAAAAAATACACCAATGTTGATTTAAGTATATACTGAGGTTAATACCTTTGGGAAAAGTGTAGGGCTTGCTCACAAACGGAACTGTTTGCAATCATAACCAAAGATTCTTTCCATCTCACAACTGAGCGGCCAAAGGGTTTCCCTTTCCAAAGATCCACAGTCAGCTATGAACATTCACGTCATAAGGTTGCACAATAAAACATGATCTGATCTGGGCCAAGGAGGACAGGAGGTTGGAGGGGGGACACTGGTGCAGGACCCATCTTAGCCTCTGCCTACAAATTCAGGGGAGACGCCCGCAGTTGGACAACACTATGCACATCCACACCATAGATAGCCGAGTTAATCAGAGTATTTGTTAGTTCATGTTCCAAGTGATGTGCTGCACATGAGAAGGGATCCCAACTCCCACAATCCCTTCCTAGTGTCTGACTTTGGCCTTGAAGAAGCCATTATGTATGAACAGAGGCAGGGCAATTGAGTTACATTCTGGATGATAAAGGAGGTTCATCAGGAGCCTTAACATCTATCCCGATGTGGTAATATTACAGTAAAAAAAATTGCAGGTATTGTTGAAGCACCAGAAGATCTTATTTGACAACATTCTAAAGTTATTAACATGATAGATTAAACATGTCACCATTACAGTAAGTTCTGTACTTCAAGTTGTGAGGTCAACCATGATACCAGCCTCTCTCAAGCTTTAAAACAAATGTCTGCCGAGAGTGAAATGACGCTAGTGGCCACTGCAGACAAGCCTCATTTCACTAAGGGAGCTCCAATCCAATCAAATAGTACAGCAGAATAAACAAAAATATCCATTAACACAAAGCACGACTGCGGAGCAGAAACCCCCCCTATGTGCTCGTTCTGAAGAGGAGAATGGGCCGAGCAACCAAGTAGCTCCCTTGTCCAATTTCAACGGAACATTCAGAAAAATGATTCATACACCAGCCATGGTGACGACAACAACAAACGGTGATCATAAGCATAATCAAACAGTTTTATGAGGAGTAACACTGATAATAATAATAATAATAATAATAATAATAATAATAATAATAATAATAATCATAATAATCATAATGTATGGATCACAATAACAGTAGTAGCACTAATAGTAGTAAAAGTCTAGTGTGATTTTTCCTGGGTTTGTGGTGGCGGTGGTGGTGGTGGCCTGCGTTACCAGGCTTGGCTCAGCTGGTTCAGGCCCAGGCTGAGAGAAGGGGCCTCTGGAGCGGCCGGAGAGAGGCTCATTGCAGCCAGTTCACACAGGTGTCCCTCAGTCCACGCCTGGAGCTTGCGCGGTTTTTTCCTCCCTTTTTTGTCATTTCAAAAGGGTGTGTCATTTAATTTTTTGTCCCCCTGTCTGGTTCCGACTCCTTATGTTAAAAATGTTAAAACATATCTTTTTTTCTGTGTTCCTTTGCTTGCTTCCTTTTTTAGCGGTTCTTCGGATGTGTTCTGTAGGCTCTCACATGGCATACTTTTGAGTCCATTCCCTTGCTAGTCTGTTGTACCTGTGAAAAATATGACGGAACAACATTAGTGTCTGGCATGTATTTCTAAGGTCAAAGGTGTCTTTTAAAGTCATACAATTAGGGTGGGCACGTGCCTGCCCGCCCAAAATCATAAGATTTGTTTTTTCTTAATAATCAGACCGCAGTTAACGTGTCATCTATTCATCTCTCTCACGTCTCCCTGCTGCATTCAGCTGTTTGAGAGCTGATGTTGGTTCTGAACTGCTATTGGCTCGGCTGATCTCCATAGGCGGGACTAAGCGAGACGGTGACTTTGGCAAAGCAGGCAGGAAGGCTATCAGCACAATGCAGAAAAGTGGACAGGTAACAACAGAATGCTCTTGCCCCCTAAATGGTTTGATAGAGAGATTGACTCCCTAAATCTATGAATATCTAATCTATGAAGAAATAATATTTGACAAACATTCATTATTTAGTTACTTTAAATTAGCCCAAGGTAGCCTTGTCACCTTTGTGTGCATTAAGCTCATGGGCTTTGTCAGGAATAACAATGGAAAGCTGAATGTGGTGAGAGTGTCTTCAGTAGCCCTAAAGACAACAACTGGAAATGGAACAGCCTACTATCCACTGTCTGTTACACTGCATGTAGCCTAGCAGCCATCCAAAGTGAATACTATGAAATTAGGCCGGGCTACTAGCAGTGTCTCCTTGTGTAATTAGCTTAATACACATAGCCTACTGGTAATCAGAAAAAAACCCTCATGTTTACCTGAAGGGTTCTAGCCTACACTGCAAAATATTAAGTTAATATTAAGTGTAAATATTATTTTTTAAGCTGTAGGCTATTTTTGAATGAATGACCAACAATGTATAAGCTAAAGTGACAATATGATTTTATCATTTAATGAGCCAGAAGGGGGGGGGGGGGGGGGGGACCAGGCAGGTTTTTTGATCATGAAAAGTTTTTTTTTTTCAAATGAACAAGACCAGGCAGGTTTTGATCATGAAAATGTTTTTGGTAGTCAATCATAGAACTGTACACAGTTCTATAAAGAATCAAGAAAAATATCTTCTCGGCCTATGTACAGTGGGGAGAATAAGTATTTGAACCCATGCTAAAGTTGACTGAAAAGAGGAATATAAAATCATAAAAAATGAGTAAAAATCCAACATTTAAGGACACCAATTTTCTTAGTGAATGAAGAATGTGTTGTAAATAAATAAATGTTCTTCCTTAAAATACAGGGGTAATAAGTATTTGACCCCTATGTTAAATTCCCATAGAGGAAGGCAGATTTTTAATTTTTAAAGGCCACTTATTTCATGGATCCAGGATACTATGCATCCTGATAAAGTTCCCTTGGCCTTTGGAATTAAAATAGCCCCACATTGCTGCTTGCCTCTATGGGAATTTAACATAGGGGTCAAATACTTATTACCCCTGTATTTTAAGGAAGAACATTTATTTATTTACGATACATTCTTCATTCACTAAGAAAATTGGTGTCCTTAAATGTTGGATTTTTACTCATTTTCTATTAAGGCATTAAGATCAATTTCTAACAGATGATTTTATATTCCTCTTTTTAGTCAACTTTAGCATGGGTTCAAATACTTATTCTCCCCACTGTATATTATTTGTGTTCGGGGTGTGGTTTTTATCTTTTTAAAAAAATACAGCTAAAAAAAAATACAGCTCAGCCCAGTTCCCACCACAAAAATATGTTTTTTATGGTCTTCCATTGTTATAATATGTTTCTGTAAGAATCAATTTTGCAATTCTGATGAGAGATCACAGATTCTCCCCCAGGTAATCAATGGCCATTTGTTTACTTTAAACGTTTGTGCGCATTAGAATGCTTCTGCATTCAGAATACCAATAATATTTGTAACTATATTACTACATGTTACATTGTTATGGGGAGCACACAGAAGAGGATGAAGGTGAGATGCTGATAGCAGACATTTTATTTATGCAGTTTCTTTACTCTTATAGAGGTAAACAGACACAGGTGCACCTCTATTACTTCATATTGGCAGATAGCTCAGAATTTTGTGAACACTATGTTAGTGACAAAAGCAAGTGATTCACACTGATGTTTCTACATGCCCTGTTTGCTTCCATTATATAGCCCTTACTCTGTTGCCAGTCTTTCAGCAGTGTAACTCAATACAGGGCCAATTTAGACCTAAAACAGAGCCAAGGCACAGGTTGAGTTTCCTTTAAAACAAGTATCGAGCTGTATAGCCTACAAATTCATTCAAATGTTTTTTGATATACTATGAAATCACAGTCGGATTCAAAGAGCTGACCCTTTGGGTCAGGTTAATACAAATCTGAGGGAAAAAAAACATTGTTTTTCTGTTCTAGGATTTATTTATGCATCATCTTAGATTACCACCAGAGGGAGCATCTTGAGGACAACAGCTCACAGATTCAGCCGAGTAAGATCAATCATATACATATGATTGGTACACACTAAGGTACACATAATGGCTAGTGTTAATTTTGTCACCTATTTTTAATTTAGTCTTAGTCTTGTGACGAAATGTCCTTTTTAGTCTTTGTCATATTTAGTCATTCAAATATCATTTTTGTTAGTCAAGTTTTAGTCAACTAAAAGTCTCGTAATTTTAGTCTAGTTTTAGTCAAAAGAAAACTAAAAGCTATCTTAGTCAGTTTTAGTCAAAACATTTCAGTCTTTTTTTATAACAAATTATTTCAGTCAGTCAGTATGTTTACATGCACAGGTAAGTCGAGCTACAGTTATAGCTCGGCTGGGATTTGACCACAGACAGTAAAAGATTTGATTGGACCACTGTCATGATCTTAGTAGACCAGTGTTTCACAAAAAGTGGTCCATAAGCTATCCCAAGTGGTCCACGAGCAGGCGTGGTAAAATATAATATAGATGAGTTGTTTGCAATATTGAACCAACTTTCATGTAAATTCAAACAGTTCTACAACACTGTCTGTGTCAGATATGCCAGTTTAAATAATATGAATCCTCTGACACAATTAAGCAAAGTGCAAAGACAATAAGCAAGGTGGTTCAGTGAGTATTGTGTAGGCTAATATACTGCTAGGTCTATTTTTAATTGTTTTTTAGCTAGGTAGTCCGTGCGTTTCTTTTTTATTGATTAGTTAAGTGGTCCTTCATCTGAAAAAGTTTGAGAAACACTGTCTTAGACTCAAGTATGAATGTTTACTCCGCCACGCTAGATGGCAATATGTGCCCAAACGCAACACAAACTCTCTATCTTAGCTAACTTGCTAGCTTAACTTTCCATATTAGCTTACTTGCTAGCAAACTTTGCATCATCAGTGTAACTAGTTAAATAGTTGACATTACTTGCTGAAAATGTTCGTATGGACATTCTGGGGGATGTTAATTTGTATATGTATGAGAGAAGCTTCAACTTCTGGGTATGTAGCATTGTGGCCTAATACCTAGGTAGTTAGCTTGCTAACTCTGACAGAAATCTCTGGTGTTCTTGTTCCATGTAGTTTATTTACAGGGTTGCAGCAGAGAATGTCTAGTTGCAGCAACAGCACGTGGACTAGCCTACAGGAAAGCTGCTGCGCATGAACCATGAACTCATTCGAATATTTTGAAAGCGTAACAGCTATTCTGGCTTCTCATTTTTAGGCGAAAATGAAGAGAGATTTTATCTTAGTTTTTATTTCATGCAAAACATTTTAGCCTATATCTTTTTTTTTCAACAATAATGCATCTTAAGATAGTCTTAGTCAGTGTTTCAGGACATTAATGCAGTCTTGTCATCTTCTCGTCTTAGTCATGGAAAAAAAGGTTGTTGACGAAAAAATTTTCTCTAGTCTCGTCTGACGAAATTAACACTAATAATGGCTGTATATTTTTTAGATTTAACTTGCTGATGTTTTATTACTTAGAATTGTATCCCCTCCCAAATACACATAAAAGCAACAGAATGTTAAGGCTATGCAGGTGGTGTATAAAAAGCTCTACTCACTTTTCCCTGTCTGCTTTGTAAGTATGTGCGATCTCCGGTACCAGAGGGTCATCAGGATTGGGGTCACACAGCAGAGAGCAGATGGACAACAGAACTGGAAACAAAAGAGAAAAAAAGTTGGAATTCCATACTGTCCAAAACTACACACACCAGATATTTCTTATCTCTGGTTTGTCATTGAAAAGGAAGTGTTGTGGCTGTGGCTGTATTTAGCCTGTGTAGGATATATTGGTAAGACAATATTCTAGCTCAAGTAGTAGATACTGAGGGCCAGTCATTTGAGAACGTAGCGTTATCGGTGCCATGGCCAACCCGCAGAAACCGCACGCTATGACACTTATGTTAATGTCATATTTATCAAACCTGGACTTCATCAAGTAAACAGCACCTTTCTACGCCCCCTACCGCAAAAAGGCCTGTTTGTACATACCTCGCCACCTGGCCCTGAGCGCATACAGTTCAACACTGCTATTGTAACTTGTTTCTATTTTATTCAGCAAGGTTAGTGCTGGGGTGCATACAGTTCCATATCCCAAGACAAGTTCAGAATCAGATTTAGAATATTTTTTTTGCCAAGTTTTTAAGACTAGGAATTTTACTTGGTGAAGTTTTTAACAATATTATGTCATATATATAATATAATATAATATAATATAGGCCTATATATATATATATATATATATATATATATATATATATATATATATATATATATATATATATATATATATATATATATACAGAAATATGACAAAGTGCAGGTGCAGGGACAAAAACACTATGCAGAAAGGGGGGCTATGTTTTGTTGAGGAGACTAATTGCAGAGGGGAAGAAACTGTTTTTGCGGCATGAGGTCCTGGTCATAATGGACCACAGTCTCCTGCCAGAGGGGAGTGTCACAAAAAGACTGTGTCCGGGGTGGGAGGGGTCTGCAGCAATCTTTCCTGCCTGCCTCAGGGTCCTGGAGGTGTACAGACTTTGGAGAGAAGGCAGGCTGCAGCCAATCACTCTCTCAGCAGAGCAAGTTATGAAGTAAAACTCAGTAAAGCTGTAGGGCTGACTGATTAATTACTATGCAAGATTGCTTAGGCTAGGTGTGGAACAAAAATGACTTGTAAGGACTGAAACATTACATGTTTACCTTATGTATGCATTGGTGCATTATCTATGCATCATCTAAGCATCATACCTATGCATGCGAAGTTCATAATTTATTTAAGGCAGCTGCGGAATTCAAAGACAACAGAGAGAATCAGCATTTTCACGTGTCTTGGTTGGTCTGAGCACTTGAGCGACACCCACATACACCATTCTCCCGCTTTTATCATAGGCATTGCTATGACAACAGTAGCGGTTAACCACCTTTCCCTAGCAGCCTCTGAATGGCACACAATGGCACACATGTTGAGTGTGAGTGTGTGCCTGCCCTTTGCCTGTCTAAAAATAATACCACCCTGCGCTTGTTTACGCTAAAGCTTTAGCTTCTCCCATTCTTCACAATGTCATCCAGGAATTTCAAATCCAACATATATAATTGTGTTCACAAACATATAATTGTGTGTAAAATCATGTTCAAATTTGGGACCTCTGTCCAGATATAAAAGCATCTGTCACGTTCATGTAATATGGTTTGCTATTTTAAGCTATTACCACCTGGTACTGTAAAAGCTCCTTACTAATTTGCCACACCCCAACACAGAGGTCTATTTAAAGTCCATCCAGAAGAAGATGCAGAGTCACTTGTGTCATGCACAAAGGTGGTTTCTGTTCAGATGCACCAGTTCCCTCAGTGCTTCATAATCTATTCCAAACAGTCCTACCAGCATCATTAAAGGCAAAGTATGTCACTCTGTTCACCTCAACAACAAATTAAATTACACACCCTCCCTTCCATGCTCCCAAAGCAATGTGTTGATTGGCTGGAATTTTTTATGGTTTGGAGCGGGACACTGTTTGTTTCCCATTTCCAGACATGTTTTGAGTGTTAAACCTGCGTTGTGTTGATTTCGTGGCTCAGCCCTGCACTAGCCTGGATTTGAACCCGCAACTTGAAGCACCTCAGACTGGAAGTCGAAAGCACTAGCAAGTGAGCTAAAACCAATAGGCCCTAGCATCTCCTGCTATTACGTCTCTTAAGGCGTCATGAGGGAAGTTTAAACTACATACATACTGCACAGCTACATACCAGCTGGCTAACGTTACAAGTGCATACACAGAATGAGCAGCTTGAGAACTGTGAGGAGCAATTCCCAGTATTTGACAAAAAAATGTATTGGATTAGAATAGTGGACTTTGAGCTAAACTCTCAGTGTTCACAAAACAATAAATGACATACCTTTACATACATGTGCACATACCTTTGGATACAGTGAGCGCTGGTGACCACTGTGATCTTAAAATATCCAGACAAATGCTCCCATTGCTGTTTATGTTTGGGTGGTAGATTTTTGTTGTGAAAGCAACCTTAAATTGGATTTGGAAATGAAAGGTATGCATTCAGTAACCATATACACATTCAAATACTTTTCAGTCAAACATTTTACGCTTTCAAAGATAGAACGAATTATGTTTCATATTTTTAAATCACATGGCTCTGTCACCTTAGGAGGCTTAAAGGGGTAGTCTGTGGGGAAGTGAATTGTGAGGAAGAAGACTCCACCCTGGTATGGGCTGTCATTCTAAGACAAAGACACAGAATGGTAATGCTGTGAGAGAGACGATCAAACGCTTTTTGACTACGGCATCATTGAACAGATGAAGTGGATCAGACGAGTGCAAAATGATCTACCTACCGGCCCCATTATCGTCGCCTGCCAGTGAAAAACTGAAAAACATACACAAAAGATGCAACACAGCAGTCAAGACACAGCTAGCACGCAGCCAATGCCAATAAAATATTTTTTATACCTGACGAAGACCTGAGTGGTCGAAACATTGTAACCTGCCATTAAACTGGGAGCATACAAGGCAGTGTGCGGATAGCTTTACTTTTTTCTAAATAGCAAATCTAAACAGTGATGAAGCCTGAATCAAAGCAGATGTTAAGCATTGCATTATTAATGTCTCATTGTACCATGCTCTCACAGTAAACTCAGAGAAAAATCTGTGTTGAATCAGAACCATTAACACATTCTTTGGGGGTCAAGAACTTGGCTGATTACCATCAGATATACAGTTATAACATCTGCCTGGAGCTTCTGGAGCATGACTAAAACAGGTCTGACAGACCTCTAATTTAAACTGCTATACTTTCCCACATGATATAACCGTATGGGGGCAACCGTAATCCTGGGGTTGACTTACTGTCGTCAGGGCGGGAAACTCCACCTAGGGCCCGTCTGGATGGAACGGCAAGAGCCACACACACATACACACACACACGCACTTACGGTCTTCGCCAACTGGTCCTGCTGAGCACTGGGCGGGAGGATCCCTTTGCAGGTCTGTCAGCTCCTGTAGGGGAGAGCAAAGAGATGCATCATTGAGACAGATGCCATGTTAGCCCTGTGCATGAGAGTGCAGGTTTATGCAGTGCCCCCCATAACCCTTCCATCCGATGCCACTTACAGTTCAGTGGAAGTGTGCATTTGATTAGCTCTGGGGTTCTTAAATGTATGGCCTGTAAATGGTTTAGCAGCTGAGGCACTAGTCGCCCTTATCATCTCTACGTGACTGGTTGACACCTTTCAAAATTGTTCAGCCAGATACACTACATTCCAATTATATTATTTAAACTCAGTTTGCCCTTTATAGCTGTACATGACATAGTCTATCTACAATTTCACAGGGGGCGCTCTACCCATGAAGGAGCATAAAGTGCAAATGATATTTTTCTAATTTCCCTTTTAACCCTTCAGCAGGGACATTTTGAACATTCTAACATGTCCCACAACATTGTAAGGTTCTAAAATTCCATGTTGAATTCAATGAACCCAGAGCCATATAAAGGTACCTTTATATGGCTCTGAATGAACCCAGAGCTCTGAATGAACCTAGACATTCTTTAGAACGTTCAATTTCCAACATTCTGGTACCGGCTTAAGGGTTAAGTGTATTGGTAAATTACCATACTGACCATAGCCTACTGTATTGATCTGCAAACCACAGATTATATGTTTGGGCTGTGGACACAAAATAAAAACCTAAAACCTAAACCTAAATAAACCATGTGTGACTGTAGTCTGTCAAATTCTGTAACATTTAGGTCTCAGAGGTTGGGTCTTGGCATGCTGGAGGAGGACAATATTGGACTCCCGCTATTTGTAGCCGAGAGACACCATAGTCCCAGCACTTGAAGTAGTTGTGAAATCTTCTGTGCAAACATGGCAAACTGACTACAAGTGTCAGGCCTTGGGTCCTTGACCTGCCCACAACTGTTGGTATTGCATATCAGCCTGAAAACAGCGCATTAGATTAACTCTGACTCACAGCTCCAGAAACAGGCAACGTCTCTAAAGTTAGCTGTGCAAGCTGACAGCTGTTTACCAAACACTTTTACTCACTCAAAGTCCAGAGGTTTGGCCCTGGACCCCCACTCCATAATTGCCATTTTAGAGGGAAACTGCCTCACCAAGTCAGGTGAATATTTACAATGTCTGTAGTCTTCTCCAACAAGCTACAGAAAGAGATTTTCCCAGATGGATTCTTACATCAGGGTTTAAGCTTTGGGAGATTATTGGTCTTTCTTTAAGGACAAAATGACCTGGTTCTTCTTATCTTAATACAGAAAAATTACAAATGGAAAATACTCCTTAGATTAATTACACGGTCTGTTACTGTGCCTTTTAGTATTACTGCAATTATGTACCGGTACTTGTTTTTTCTACGACCAATCAGATACACCAAACAAATGAGTCACAACAACTATATTTTTCTTGGGCTTAGATTTGCACAACCTTTGTTACCACATTTTGCGGTTGTTGTAGATAAATACACTACTACATTCATAACAGGAAAAGTATTTGTCAACAGTGTTCTAGATGACATGACAGACAAAGGGGACCCATAACAAAATTTAAAAGGGGCCCATAAGTTTAACACAGCATTTTCTTCAGTAAACCTCCTCCGGCCAGTTCAGTTCAGTTAACTTTGACATTTAAGATGTCTGCCCTTCAAAGCAGGTCACCACTTCATAAGGAGTACACTTCCAAGACAATTTACTACACCACTGTGTGGAAAAATGCAAGACATAGTCATGGCCCTGAGCAGTACTTCAGACTAACTTTGTTTCAGCTGTTATAACAGTCTACACTATAACAGTGTACTTTAATATTATTTTGATATGCTCCATTCTTTTGATAAAAAGGGCTACATTTGACCATAGTCCTTTATATATTACTCTTGCGGGGGCATTGATAGCAACACATAACAATATAGCAAAAACTATCTTTCATAAATTAGTGCAAGTTCATGTTCCTATATGATTTCTATTACTATTACAACAAGACCTTATCAACTTCACTGATGAGTCTAAATAATAACCAATGAACGTATGTGTGATACTAAATTACCTACTGCTGTGTGTGTTGGAAAAAAAAGATCCCAAATTATAAGGTCATATTTATTTTAAGTAGGCTAGGTTTGTGTCAGTGTTTATATACAAAGACCTGCATGGAAATCATACTAAAAGCTCTGGTGTTGTTTTTAATTGCAGTTTATGTTGCTTTTGAACTAGTTTTCAATAATGTAATGTGATGTAACACAACATTGACAGGAATAGTCATTCTTTAAAAATACCTTAGGTCATGCTGTAAAATGGCTTTTTTGCCATTTCAGTAGCACATGGTTTAAAGCCAAAACAAAATAGAACAAGCCCCTGTGTCTATGTTTATTGAAGCATCATGAAGGAAACATCATAAATGAGTTAAGTATTTCAATAGTAAGCAACCTTTTCTCAGTAAGTAATCTAACCCCTATTCAGAATGTGCATTATGCAATGTCATTTGACACTATCAGTGCAACTCTATTTGGAAACTTACTGGTCCTACTAGCTCATGTTTTGGCCTCTAGCCTATTTGTTGGGAGAAATCGCATATTCATTCACATGAATAATTCTTTAGATGTAATACTTTAATATCCAGTCTCAGTAAAGGCAATGTAGCCTAGTAGCTCCTAATGAGGAAAGCTGATTTAGAACTTCATAGGCTACCGCGCGTGGCCCGTTCACCCACGCCAGCGGGAACAGACCGGCCGAAAGCATAAAAGGGTTATGCACATAATGTCGCATGGATTTCGTTAAAATTTGCGATTAAAACACACGGGCACTCGGACGCCGTGTTAAATCTGTTAAAAATACCCTCGGCTGTCCCACTGCCCTATTTGCCCATCCATATATGGAAACATTGACATTGGGGTTCAGTATTTGGCAAGTTGCAGGCAGCTGCCATCCATCACGCCTGCGCATCAAACCTACCACTCACTCATTCAAGATGAGAAAAATGAATACACACATAATTTGACATTTTTACACGTTTCCAACCACCCAACCCTCAAAAGAAACGCCAAATGTTAATCTGATGTGAACATAAACTTGGACATATCATCTCCACTTTCTGTGTCATCGTGTGAACTGTCTTTTAGCTACAATGTATCGGCCGCAAGCCTGCGTGTGCGGTCAAATGCAAGGCAAAACAAAACAAGCCAAACCAAACTGCTACAAAAAACCCGAAATTAAAATACGACATGCTGTTCTCCAATCCCCCCCTTGTTGTCTGAAGCATTGCCATGGCCAGGAGAATGCTTCAATGCGTCAAATGCAATCTCCCACCATTGACCATCCGTCTTTGTCTAAGTATCCAGCCAGTGCCTTTTAGGTCGGATAGATAGAGAAGAGGAAAAGTATTTTAATGTGTAGCACAAACACAGATAGGCTACTAAGGTCCAAATTCGCGAACAGAATCACAACCCAGATAATTACCAAAGAGAAGACTGCTGGTAGCCTACGACACGGTTTAACTGATGTATTGCCACATAGAGCAACAAACAGGCGAACACTCACCTTCTGGATTCTTTTCAACGCCATTGCTGGTTTAATTAGATCTGGCTAGGGGAATAACATACAGCTGATTTAAACAGCTAGAAAATGATGACTGGTTTAACGTAGAAATTATATATTTCCTAATCCTTATGTGTGCCCCTCTGTAACGTCTAGAAAACAAAATAAATAAAATGAATGTTGTGAATACTCTCCGATTTCTCCAATTTGGACTCCCTTCACTGACTTCACTGACAGCTTCCAGTAAGCTACTGCTACTAGAGAGCAATACTGCAAAATCGCGATACTTCCTCAGAGTAGGCCCTTGACAAGCAGTTGCATCATGGGCATTGTAGTTTTCCTCTTTTTGCAGAAAACCACATTTTAAGATAGCCTAATTAGGCCACATAATATTGGGCACACGCAGGAAAGAGGAAATCCAAAGCCAAATGTTTTAGGCTATTTTTCCTATATATTTTGTACCGATTTGGTACAATGCTAGGGCCTATAAGGCCTAGGCCTACTACACTTTTTATCTATGCATAAATAGTCATGATAATTGTTCATAATTTACATTATCTATGAACCATACGTTCAGATAACTCGGCAAAACAATCATGCGCGTTATTAATTTAAAAAATAGGCCAAAACTATCAGCCTACAAAACTATTTGCACAACAATAGACAAACAACTGTAAGCCTCATTTGTGTATGCTACTACGGTCTGATGAATTTGCAGTGATAAACTTTTGGTATATTAGGCGACAGTGGACCATGTTGATAAACCAATCACATTCAGGAATAAAGATATAGTCCCAACTGAGTCTTCGGGGATCGGCCACAAGATGGCGCTGGAACATATATAAAAGTAGTAAGATGTAAGCCCTGTTGAAAAACCCCTAAGTCTTTTCAACCACCAGAGCGCTCCAACTGACCTGAAATCAAGATATGTCCTTCAGGCATTCTTCCAAAACGAGGGCCAGTTCTTGCGAAACACACAGCATCTTCTCTTTGATCATCATTTGATCAGAAATATCCATCGACTTGATGTGTAAATCTATATGTTGTACCTAATTTATCTCGAGGGAAATTTGGGAGGTGTCATTGCATGATTTTTCTTGAATTTTGAAAAAAATATATTGTGTGCCTTCCGATGTCCTTTCAAATGACCTAGTAGTAAAAATCTAGTTTAAGCTACTTATACACAAACAAGATGGGTCCGTCTGATTGTTTAGAATACTGTCCTTTCATTTCATTTCCTAGGGTTAGGGTTAGGCTAGATATAGAAATGTCATTGTAAACACACACACACACACACACACACACACACACACTCACATAGGTGATCATATATTTGACCTAATCCAAGATAAGACACCCTTTCAATTGAATCCAATAATACCACATTGAGGGGGTATTGAGTGTTCGTCTTTACTTACTGCCTTGTATGGACCCTTTCAACAAGGTAAACAAAAACAATGCTTGAACGTTCTATTTGGGCCCCAATCTACTTCCTCTGCATTAAGATAACATATGGAATGTTAAAAAGGAAGTCTTGTGGGGCCAACTATGATGCTGAGAATGGAACTCTCTTGAAAGGGTCCTATGGTTAAGTTAAACTTAAACTTAAAAGTTCTGTGTTTAGCAGTGGTGTACATTACCATTCAAACACACGCTTCCACCAGAGGCTATATAGCTCACAATCTGAACTTCACGTGTCAATCCAGCCCACAGGTTTTTTTTTAAAATTATTATTACATTGTGGACACAATATGTGTCCAATTATATAATAATAATTGTGTACAATAATTGTACACAATTATTATTACATTGTGGATTGTCCCTGGAAAGAAACAGGCATCAACTAAACATATATATCAAAATTCTGTTGTTGTTTTCATGATCATATCATACACAGTGTCTATTCTATGATGTATCTGCAAAAAATAAACCTTTACTGAATAGCTGTCATGGGTGCCTTCATCTGAAGTTGCTGTCTTAAAGATTCCGCACAATTTGAAACAATAATCCAACAAGTTGAACTTCTCTGGTAGCCGTTCCCTCAAACAGTTAAACAGTTAAGTTAACGAAGTATGACTTATCACCCCCTCCTTTCCTCCCCCAATGTCATTATTTCATTTCCTGCACATTCTGGTGTTCAGCTGTTTTAACTTTTCATGACTCCTCAGTTTCTGGCATAAAGGACCCATAAGATGTTTGTCAGGCAGGCAAAAGGGCGACGGGCCTGTTTTATATTTCATTATCCATTTAGCCTAGTTGAGCACCACCACGTCCATAGACCCGGGGATTGTGCCGTCGATAACTAATCATTGTTGGGGCCGTATTCATGTGTGAGTCAGCTGTGTGCTCCGATTTCTGCCCGGCCTTGTCTTCCAAAACCCCTCATGAGTTTCCCTTTATATATCTTAAACAAGGAGGGAAAAAAGAGATGCCATTATTTTAGCCCAGGCCCATGAATGGCTGGCTGTGTTCGCTCTCCTTAAATGGCTGATTCAATGTCAGGTTGAGGATCCTCTCATCAATGTGACACTGAGAAGGACCATTTTCCTTTGGAAACCTAGGAGATTCCTGCAGATAATATCTTATTGTTTGCTCATCTCTGCGCTGTCAATGACCCCCACTGTCCCGCAGGCTTGCCTGTAATCAGATTCAGCTTGAAGTGGAGATAGCAGGTCGGGTCTGTGACGCGAGGGGAAACTCGTGTGCTTGAGTCTGCCTGCTTGGGGAGGTAAATTCTCAGCAGTTTGTGGCCCATTCTATCCCAAACAGGGCACTTTCTGTAAAGTCCAGATTAAAAAATCTTCAGCCATCAAAACTAATACTTACTATGTACACAACGTCAGCAAGGAACGAGAATGACACATTTCTCCTGAATCTAAATCGCTTGAGAACGACTGCCTTACACAACACCATATCTCTCTCTCTGTCTCTCTGTATCTATCCTTTGGCTTCCCAGTGTGGTTTGAATCATTAGGCTTTCCCTAGTGACATGCCTTGACCCTGTTGGTCTTCAAGGCACAAAAAGAGAGAGAGGGAGAGAGTGAGAAAGAGAGAGATGAGAGAAAGTTATGGCTGGCGGGGGGAAGAGGTGCAGTATATTTTGAGAAGGCCTCTCACAGAATCGCTCGGGTCTTAAGTTACTCGCTCGGGCCGCTGCGGAGTATTTTCGGGTGTCCACTTTCACCTTGCCCTGCACCTCTGGGCGCCCCCAGGACCGGGTGTGATGTATGGGTGTCAGTGCCGTTCGCTAGTGGATGCAGGGGGATGTTATGGGAGGGGTCTGACCTCTCTCACACTGTAGACAATTGAGTGTGGCGCTGTAACATGAGTGCAAAGGACTGTAGGAGTGATTTGCCAGAGGGCACAGCACGACTCAGGAGCGCCGGTCTCCAGTGACTTGGCTTGGCTTAGGGGACCTCGCGCCTCACCCAAACAATGTGAGTAACTGTGAATGTGTGTATTTGAGTGTGTGTGTGTGTGTGTGTTCCCTCTTAGGAAAGTGGATGAGTGGGGGGGGGGGGGGGGCAAATCCTTGAACCCCAAACCAAACACAGCTAATACGGTATCTCCTGTCTCCTCTCTTTTAACCATAATGTGTGCCACCCCCCAAAAAACTCAAACACTTAATCTCAGCGACACCGCAGCTTACTGACCTTTGCCAGACTTTGGGTCAGCTCGGCTGCACTTGGCCACTCACTCTTCATGCCTTACGGTCACTGCCATCTCTGTGCCCTGTGCCATAATTGGAAATCGTCCCTCACCACATCCTGCGTCAACCACCTAGACCCTGACATCAATCTGGCCAGTAAAAAAAAACCACAGCCCCCCCCCCTGTCCTTGTCCAACAGAGAGGGCTTCTTACACCTCCTGAACACTACACACATGTTTACAATCATCAGCAATGAGGCCGGCCGATGTGTCCAAATTATCCAATTAAAGTGCATACTTTGGCCAGTGCAGCAGCCTGCCCTCCTGCTCCACTCTCCACTCTTCACCCTCCCTCTCCCCAATCCCCATTGCCCCCCTCCCCTGAATGCCCCCCCGGCCATATACTGGAGGCTCTCCCTCTGTCCTTTTGCACTGCGGTACCCTCTGGACAAATCCCAGTGGGCGAGACGCTGCTCTTTTGTCTCGGCGCATAGAGAGATATTTGTACACGGCCCACCGCATCAATGTGCTTGATTTAATTATACACTCACAACAGTGCGCGGCCAATTTAGGGTGTTTACAGTGTGGTCAGCGACTGCGACGCTGCACAATCGCTGAGCTGTCTCTGGACACAGAGCCTGATGAAAAGGGGGCATTATCTGAAGTGCAATCATCCTTTCATGGCCCATTTCCTTGAGTCTGATTTCATTTTGTTTGTCAATCGCTTTTTTTTTCTCTCCTCTCTCCTCCTCCTCCCTTCTTTCTTCACGGGGGCCACTGATGGCCGAGTCACCCTGAGCGGAAGGAGCTCTGGTCAGGTCCGCGTGCACACGCTCCCGCCGTCTCGAACACGGAACGAGAGTTGTTTAGCTTGGCAGCTCTCCTTTTGTTATGAGTGAGTCTGAGAAAGTGCTGGTGTGAATATCCGTTTTCCTCAAACTGCTGTAATCTGCCTCAATTACATATTTTCACATGTTAAGTGGTATAATAAGCTGTGTACTTTTCACTGTCCTAAAACATTAGCCGCAACTAAGAGTAAATTGCAGCTGAATACTGAGTTACTGATTAAAGTGCAGTACACTGAAATCCGACAAACAATCAAATCATTAAGGAAAATAAATGTTTGTAAATACCCTTTCACAAAAGCCAGATAGTCAGCAGACTCAATCAACGCTGGTTACTTACAAAGTGTGACTTGTCCATTAACATCCCTCTTGTCAGTTTAGCCCATTCCATTCCCACAGGCATCTCTACAACTGAAACTCAACAGGGGAAGTTGGTGGGTGGTAGAATACATGATGTTGTATCATGTATGTGGGGTTTTTTTTGGTCCGTCAAATACAGAATGCTGCTTTTTTTGGAAGAAACTGATTGACACAACGCAAGGTCGTATTTATTTTCTAATCGTGTGACAATTTCTGACAAAGTGCAGAAAACAGATCGGTGTGCAAAGCTAGCCTAAAGTCTGGCGTTGCATTTGCGCCGTCCTCCCTATATCGTTGAATACTCCAGGGGCCCTAATGACCAGCTGAGAGCAGTCTGCTGACCGGTGACCCCTCAGCCCCAAAGGGTCAGACAGGTCATATCGGATGAGCGTGTCTCTCACGTCTCTCTTACAGGCCCCGTGGGAGGCCTCAGCAGGGCCTGACGAGGGCCTCTCTACTACAGACCACCAGACAGCCATACATGTCTGCGCTAAACACACAGGCACAGGAAAGGGGGGGGGGGGGGGGGGTGATCGCCAAGCATCTAAAACACTCCAGCCATCTTGAAAATTTGAAAATGACAGCTCCAAAACAATCAATCACACAAATACTGATAATTAATAACGTATGTAGTCTGCCATCACATGTTTCTTTTCCGTTTTAACGATGGGAAGGTCGCCGCATAGCAGCATTCTTCAATGATGTGTCAGCCAAAGACAAAATGAACAAGAGACATGTTGTGAGCATGGACAAACCTCAGTCTGCCAGAGACAAGAACAGTTTTCTCTGTCTGTCCTCATGAAGCTCCAACCTTAAGCCTATAGGGTCAGAGCACAATACTCTTGACCACAGTATGCCAGCATATGTCCAGCTATGTTTTCTCTTATACATTAGAATTTGTATTAGGTTATACATTATACATTAGGTTATACTAGTTAAATATATAGGTCATACGTTAGACTGGATCTGTATTGACACTGATTGCATATTGTGGTCTGAACAGGAAACCACTTATAAAAATGGACACATGTGAAAGTGTAACTGAAATAACAAACTGTAAGTTCTGGCATTTTCTATATATTCAAAATGGAATTTCCCTGTCGCTAAAATCAAGTATTTTGTACACTGAAGACATAAGAGTGCATGCACCTCTTTGCTTTCAGGTTTTTAATTTGGTTCCATTTTCATTTCGAGTTGTCAGTTACTTTGACCACATTAGCCATCTCTGTTTACACTCAACTTCCCCCAGCAGCTTTCAAATATATTCTCAGTTGTTCATTTCAAACGTTCTGTGCTCTGTTCTTTTACTGAATGTGTAAGAACAGAAAAAATAACTTCTGTGGTCATAAGGGAGGGCTAGCAGTAACCTAATACTACTCAGACCAAATATCTCATTCAAAATAACATCAGTTGTTTCCACGTACAATCTACCCCAAATTACCCCACCCCACCACCCCAAGAAAAAGAAAGAAAGAAAATCAGCCAAAACTCCTACTCTGTGCACAAGCTGGCACAGAGAGTGGTATTTATTTAGAAACAGACAGATTCCCCAGACTCTGCCCCTCTCTCTCTCTCTCTCTCTCTCTCTCTCTCTCTCTCTCTCTCTCTCTCTCTCTCTCTCTCATAAGGAGGAGGCTTTAATGAACAGGGAGGATCGATAAGGTGCTGACAGGTGGGTTACTGTAGCATGACTGGCCCACCTCGCCACTCCCCTGTCTCTCTCTCTCACACACACACTTAAGCCTCTCTGCTTTATTTAGCCTCACGCTTGCTAGCCTGAATGACAAAAGAACCACAGAGACGAGGTGCATGCTAACAGGCAGTGGATCCGCCTGAGAGAGGAGGAGGAGGTGTGTGTGTGTGAGTATGTGTGTGAGTATGTGTGTGTGTGTGTGTGTGTGTGTGTGTGTGTGTGTGTTGGGGGGGGGGGGGGTCCCGCGGTGTCTATAGCACTCGGCCCAGCGATCTCCCCACTTGCGCATGTGGTTGTTGGAACCACGATCGCTCTCGCTCGACAGCACAGAAATAACACAGCGTTACAGTACGAGGCTTTTGTTGTCTGTCTGCACACACTGGCCCTGCCTGGACGTGTGCCAGGGCCAGCAGAGAAAAGACATACTGGACGGGGTTGTGAGCGTCATGAAAAGCCATGTGTCCATTCTGTGCGAGGGAGACAATTGCTAAAGGACATTTGGTGGAATGCGTACACTGTACTCTATTGAGCTGGGCATCTATCGGTAGACTGGACAAAGCGAAGAGAAAACAGTAGCATATCTGAGACCAGCAGCTTAACACCAAGCCACGTACAGTACAGTAGCAACACCAAGGGGACAAACAGTCGGCGATTTCCTCGTCAATTCACCAACCTTCAAATGACAATGAACCCCAACAAAGAAAAGAAACGTGCATGCTGAAGAGAACAACAACAGGGTCGCAGTCTAGTCTATCTTTTGTGAGTTAATGGACAGTCCTGGATGGCCTGCTGGAACAGTGCACAGTCTGTTCCAGCCATCTCTGATCTATTAGCATCTCGGTGGGCAGCAGGCAGCAGCACATCTTCCCAGCTGCCAGCCCAGTCCAGCTGGAGAGCTAAGGAGGAGCTGGCCAAGCCAAGTGTACTGGGTTACATTTACATTTAATTACAGGATGAGGCACACTTGCATCGAAAATTACTTAAAGTTGCTGTCTGCGGTTCTAATCTAATAAATTTTTCTTTTTTTTTGATCAATTTCTGTGAATTGGTCCTGGTCATTTTCTAGAATTGATATCCATTCTTTTCTTTGTGTATCCTGAAAAAAATAATCTGGGGAATATACTACAACGTGAGATTAGCAATAGGTTAAGCCTAAGGCCTGTTGTGTGTTCAAAATTGACAAGCAGAGGCTTATGTTCCTGGCCGATTGTTTTTCTTTTAACTTTTACATTTGGTTTTGCTAAAATGGCTTGCTGATTTTTAACACACACCTCTGGCTTTAGGCTTATCTTGTTTCATAGTATTGTCCTCGGGTGTTAGAGCCTAAGAGAGTCCAGGCCATGTACTGTAAATAGGTGATAAACAAAGTGCCTAGGACGGAGCCACATTATTTCACGCATGTCCACCCTTTGTTTCAGACACACAGAAGGGAGGGCAGTAATTTGGTCAGCAGTTGAGCTCACATATCAACACCACCATGATCACCATTATCACTTTCTTTCTGTACCTTTCATAGTGAGAAGGCACGACACAACACAACACAAGTCATAAAGTTATGAAACCATCATCTGAGAGTATCTGATGAGGGCCAAGTGCACTACAAGATCAGGATTCACAGGAAGGGGCTCACAAACTGATTGATTTGGGCTTCACTGGTTCTGATGAGATGTAATGCAATTAAAACATGTCTGACAAAGGCTTATGTATAATGATCGACTTAGTAGATAACTAGCAGCTACATTGCTAAAAGAGCTGATTGTGTTTGAAAGAAAGAGCGCTAATTGTTGGTCATGCTTTGGGTCTGACTACATTATAATCCTATCAAATTGGACACAGCTACCGCCCCCTCCTTGCTGTTGGAGCCTTGGGATGCTGTAGTTCGCTTCTCGGACATCCATAGCCTGGAGGGAAGGGCCCTCTGTATATAAAAAAACTGGCATTGTTAGCTTTAACAGTTAGCGAAGTGCTCTGTGCACTGTTTAATTGTCTTAATGGGCTCAACGTTGAGGGAGGAGGATGATTTAGTAGCAGGGGTCCTGGCTTAATAGCTCCTCATTTCCTGCCTGTTTTTACGTAATGTAGATGGGCAATCGCCAGAGATGTCTGACATATGAGGCCGTTTTATGAATGCACACTCCTGAGTGGAGACAATCAACAGGCAGCAGACTTATTTATTTTAGTGTGGGGGGAGGGGGGGGGGCTTGTTAGCTTTTATGGTAATTACCCCATGACTCGCAATTTTCCATTTTCATGAAAGAGTGTGTGAGTGTGTGTGTGTGTGTGTGTGTGTGTGTGTTGTTGATGTTTTTTCATATGGATGTAAAAATGGCCCCTCTGTATATCAATTTAATCTTTATGCACAGTGTGTCTGGAAATATATATTTGTGTGTTTTTACTGTGATTTATTAAAGAGTATTTCTCAGAAATCCAGTGGAAGCATGACAGTAAGGCACAGAGCATAAATTCCTCTGCAGATTATTTTAAAAGTAGCGGGCAACCTTGAACACGCTATTTACTTGAGAGGCTCCATATGCAGTTCTAGAAGAATCCGACCGCGTTGCTAGATGGGGAAAGAGGTATGCACTTGATGAGCATACGGGCTGATTCAAACAGGGCCACTGGGAACACTTTTAGCACCTTTCTGTCAAATAAAGAGGCCCATTGTGCCTAACAGGATTACATCAGCATGTTCGTCAGGGAGACTATTGTAGCAGCAATTAGACCATTTGCCCCCATCCCACCCCACCCCTGAGCCTCCGTGTCCCCACCTTCCCCACCTCCCCTACCTCTCTCCCCGTCTCAAAAGAAGCTGGCCCTGCCCCTGTTGGTTTACACAGCACAGGCTTGTCACAGCTTGTTGGCTGCTGGTGTGCAGAAGTGCAAGTGCGGGGTCGCATCAGATGACATGATTGCGTTATGCACAATCCTCTTTCAATATGTAATACAATGACAAATGTATGAGGAGAGATAGAGAGAGAGAGAGAGAGAGAGACTACTGTATGCCTGGCAAACGTCTAAAACTAATTGCACACAATCAGGTTACATGAGATTCTCTCTCTGTGTTTGTTTAGCAGGTTGGTGCTATGGGCCTAACTGTCCTGTAATTCACCTCAATCACCAGACATCCCCTGTAGCCTCTCCTGGTGGCTGGAGTCCTGACACTGTCTCCAAAAAAAGGAGGAGGCTGAACTGACGTGAGTATTATCTAACAGGGGCCTTGTCTGACTGTTATCACAGCTAGAGCTATTAGCAAAAGCTCTCTCTCTCTCTCTCTCTCTCTCTCCAGCTGTTTGGATTCAATGACATATCTTTCGGGGCTTTCCCCCCCTGCTTTGGGCTTCCTCAAGGAACAAAGAAGGGATTTCCTCTCTGACATACAAACAGTGGCAGTACCACACAAATTGCAGCAGCAGCAGCAGCCCACCAAGTGTACTGGGCAAACACTGGCACCGTGTCTCAACAAGCAGAGCTCCGCCATGGTAGTAGGGTTCACATGCACACATACAGCATTGATGGGTGGGAGCTTCACATTGGTGGGGGTGGATGTGAGCCCTCCCCCTCCTTCATTTTAAAGAAAAAGCCCAATATAAACAAATATGTGTTGTTGTTTTTATTGATGGGAAAGATGCACAACACTGTCAATCCTCTGACATATTAAATTAATGTGATACAACAAACATTTAGCTGGGGAGTTGAAAAACATATGGGTTGATAAACATCTGGGTGAAACAGACAAATATACCGCCCCTCCCTTCTCACCCCCTCGTTTCTCACCCATGTTCATTCTTACTCATCAACTGATTTGACATCCTATAATAAGTAATTATAACTATGTACATGTAACATGGAACAAATATGTTTGGGAAGGTGGGCGGTTGCAAAATTATTCTGAATATTTACAACTATCAATGATCTAAATAATGCATATACAAACCATCATCATATACAAATCAACCATTAGCAAATGCAGATTCAATTAAACAGGAAGACACAAAAGTTAACTCCTTCAATTGGAACAGCCCTGATGAGTGGTGAAACATGTCACGTTATTCTGAGCTCTAATATGGCCTGCTGGCTCAGGGACTTGTGTCTTTGCTGAGCGGCTGTAACCATCACACGCTGTAGGATCACTAAATGGCTGCGGTCCCCTTGAAGCACTCTACTCTGGCTAGATTTTCAGGTGACTGCCTAATGCACCTTTTAAGCCCCTTTCTGTGTTCTCTCTCTGTCTCTCCTGTTCTCTGTTCACCCTCTCTGCCTCTCTCTCTCTCTCTGCTGTTCTCTGTTCGCTCAGTCCACCCCCCTCCTTATCCCTCTCTCTCTCTCTCCCTCTGTTCTCTCACACCACACAAGAAGACTGTGAGACTGTGGAAACCGGGCTCTTAAACTCTCCTCCTCCTCTCACTGATGTCTCTTTTATGATGTCCCTGTCATGTACAAAAGTAGGAGGGAACAGAGAAATGCTCAGGTAAAAGCACACATGCACTGATGTGCTTGATACACACTTTATAATCATTATACTACTAATACTACTACTGCTAACATTATATTACTATTATTATAATAATAATAATAATAATAATAATAATAACATATATGATTTATTGAATTTGTAGGAGTTACATCATATTTTTCTCAAAGACACAAATCTCCAGTGCTTATGTTTGAAGTAGTAGACTTGTACCAATAGCTTTTCAGGTACTGTTTGTGCATTTTAGGCATTCTCTCTGTTGTGAGGAAAATTGGGCAGGGGCAAGAATGAAACCAGGACAAAAAAAAACTTCACTTATGGATAAAAGAAATTGCTTCTCTATTGACGGTGCCCTTGAACCACAGAATGGATGGAGCGAGGCCTTTGTGCTTTATTTAATATTAACAACAAAAGAGAAAGAACCCTTTTTGCTCCCACAATCAACCACCAGTCCAAAGGACAGCAAGACAGCATTGTGTGCAGGCAATCTTATTTTTGATTCTTCAATGCAGCAGTCTGCTAGTGCTGTACACACAGGGGGAGATGCTTGAACATGTTATAGAAGTGATCTTGTTGGGACTGTGCATGTTTGCTTTATACTGGAATTAAACGCTGGATTTTTCACTTGATGACGATGTCAGTAATAACAATTTCATGTTAAAGCACAAAAAGGATTGTCAATCAATGATGTCAAAGTTTGTGATGTTCTAAATTCCTCTCTCTGTTGGAGAGGGTATTTGAACCAGAATGTCAAGTGTGTCGTGTGTGTGTGTGTGTGTGTGTGTGTGTGTGTGTGTGTGTGCATTCAAGAGTCTCTTTGTGTATGTCTGTATCTGTAAATGTATTTGAATGGAAATGCACTGTATGGATATTAGTGTCTGGGGGAATCTGAGTGTGTATAGGTCTGTGTGTGTGTGTGTGTGTGTGTGTGTGTTTGTTTATGTCCGAGACATCGGGAGGCAGAGAGTGAGAGTGTGAGAGAGAGAGAGAGAGAGAGAGAGAGAGAGAGAGAGAGAAAGGACAGAGACAGAGGGGCAGCTGAGAGGTAGATGCTAGCCGCGCTGTCCATCCTGTCGCACAATAAACAGTTTGTTTCCCAGGAGCGGCCCCTCATGTTCCTGTTGTCCACCGTGTCGCCGCACACTGGGAAACATCCCGGACTCCATTGTCTCTGGGGTCAGGGGTCACAGGATGCTCCCAAAGAGCTCAAAAGGGGGGGAGGTGAGAGGTTGGATGCAAGTCATGATAAAGAGGGCCCTGCCGGCCTGCCCAGCCTCCTCGAGGGGGGAAGAAGAGAGACAAAAAACACATTAAAATGTATTCTTTCTTTTTTTTCTCCCCCCTCTATCCTGTCTTTCCTTTTCACTTTCATTCATTTTCAGACTGCAGTTCTTTCGAGGGCCAGGCGCAGGGGACACTGAAAAGAGGGCCCACTGACACAATGGATCGACTCACCGGCTCATAATAAACTTCCTGATTGCCTGTAGTCCATTGCCCCCCACCCGTGCGTTTGCATGGAGGACTTTTCTTTTTTCTTCCCCACACTTGGCTCGGCTTTGTGTATCTTTATTATGTCTCGTGGTGTGTTTTTGTCCATAAAGGCATACCTGCGCTTTCCCACCGGTCTTGTAAATGGTGCTGAGATTTGACTTGGACAGAGAGAGGCAGTTTGGAGGGGCTGTGTGTGTGTGTGTGTGTGTATGTGTGTATTAGTGTCATTTTGTGTGTGTGTGTCGGTGTGTGTGTGTGTGTGTGTGTGTGTGTGTGAGGGGGTGGACTTACAGTAATAAAAATCGTCTGAGCACTACTGCCCAGTCCACTACTGAAGGTTAATATAAAACAGGTCATGGCTATTTCTATTCGGTGTCAGAGGTCAGTTTATGGCAGTATGACAACAATTCATATCCTTTAGTACTTGAAATTTGATTCGGCCTGCAAGCCTGTCTGCTACAAATATATTTTATGACACTATAAACTCTATTGTGTTGGTATTATTGATGGAAATATAAGACATCTCTGTAAAACAAAGGTGTTCAGAAAGGACTTACAAGGCACTCATAAATCCACATTGTGTTAATGGCTGTATAGAGGTATTCCACACTCCAACGTGCAGTTTGACATGACATTTAGGAAGTCAGCCTGATGCCTCTGTTGATGTAAGCGTCAACAACACACACACACACACACACACACACATGCGCACACCACTTCTAAAACTTTTATCTCCACTAGTAGTGACATTTAGATTCAGACTTTCTCAGGCACTGTATGTCACATCCACTGCATGCACACTCAGGCAAGGCTATTGTCTGGCTACAGTGGGTGCCTGGGATGCAAAGAGCAGTGCTCGTGGAGGAGGGGGGGGGGCTGCCTTGTGGACAATGGTGGACTGAGGCCTCTGCGCGGGGAGGTCTCAGGCATTCCTCTCTCTGGCCAGCCGTGTGGCCCCGCGCAGATGATGCGGGCCCTGCAGGTGACGGGGCAAAGAGGACAGGAGAGCCCTGAAAGTGCCTTATTAACCCAGCATGACCATGCTATTCCGCTTTTTGGGGCCTTTTTGCATTGTGTTGTTCTTGACCAGGTGGTCCAGGCTTCTCGGCTTAGTTTTTATGGTACAGCTTTTTTACAGAAGAAAAATACACTGAGACATAAAATCAGAGCTTTGGGTAAAAACCCTCGGTGGTAAAGGTTATAGAAATATTTGATTGAAAGATTGTAAAAAATGTCTCCATTTGTGATTCATATTTATATTATATATTTTGGATTAAACATTAAATAAAAGACAGATACAATTACTGCATAGGAGGAGTCCATTTAGAAAAAGGTTTTCAACTATAACTAAAAGCTTAACTTGTATGTACAATAATTATGCTGTAAGCTTATTGAGAAGTGAAGTTGTTTGTCAAGCAACATCTATGCATCATATGTCATCTACGGGGTTAGTTGGATTTCCTTTGTAATGAATGTTTTCAGTTTTGATTTGTTTTCTGAACAAGCATTTATTTACAGTACACAAACACAATTCTCACCCATTATAAATTCCTTCAAAACCACAAAATGAATACCAAACAACTCTACTGCAGAAACCACAATGTAATCACCTTTCAAAGCAAAAAAAAATTATTTGCTGTGATAAAAAGTCAAAAATCCATCTGAACTACAATGCCGTGGTTGATTTATGCTATCCGAAAAGTAAGATTTTTTTTTCCGACTCTTTTTCCACGTGCTTCCTTAGTTTAACCCCCTTGGGCTTTCCACAGTATAACTAAAGAGATTTAATGCGTCCAGTCCATCCACATAATTTATTTCTCACGAGGGCTTGTCTGCATTCTGCTCTCTGGACATCCTCAAAGATGCATCTATCTTTTTTATGGGGCCCAGCCCGGTTGATTAATCCAGATGGGTGATGGCGAGGGAATGTCGGCGGCCTTCTGTGTGGCCCGGAAGACCTCTGGTCCCCCGTTATCTGTGGTTCATCTAAAGCCCTATTGCCCTGATTTGTACTGTTTAACCTGCCATAGGCCAGCAAACAAAATAGGCATATAGAGAGAGAGCATTCCAGTAGAGAGGCAGAGGGGGGCATATGAAAGACATATCACCAGGTGTTTCAGCATGTAAAAGGGTAAAACACTTACTGTTGCTGCCTCTTCACCTGAGAGACAAAATGACTGATCAGTGTAAGATGACCGTGTAACTCTAGATCAAGTAATACTGTGTGTAACTGTAATGTGATTTCATGTTCTTTTTATTTTGCTGACAAGTGTCAGGGCTCTGCTTTCACCTGCTTTGGCTAAGCACGCGTAGTCCTGCCTGCCGAGACGCGAGTGTGCAGTATGAGTTTCACGTCCTGGATCTCTCCGGCAGGTTTAACCCTCCTTGCCCTAGCTCTCGCTCCGCTGCTACTAGATCCTAATCGCCACCGGTAGAGGGAGGGATGACAGCTGGAAATGGTTTTGGAGCACCACCGCTGCACGTTTGTTTTCATATCACGGTGGAGGAAAGGAATCCAGGAAAGGAGTGAGCATTAGCTTTTAGGGATCTGTGACAGTGATTTATACGCTTTCGAGAAAAAACCCACCCCGTGTGCTCCCCGGATGGAAACGATGGCACAACAGTGGCCCACAGTTTAGCCCATTAGGTTGGGGGCGGGGGGGTTAGGGTTAGGGTTAGGGTTTAGGGTTAGAGCATTCATCACAGGAGAGGAGGAGGTAGAGTGGGTGTTGCCTCTAAGCAAGGACTGAAAAGTGCCACTGACTGAGTCGTCGATTAGAGCCATGGGGCCTGGAAACTACACGTGCCCTCTGACACCTGCACATTTATCATGACCGCTGCTGCTGTGCATGGGTTATGTCCAAGTTTTTTTGTCCAGATATTTGATTGACGATACTCAGTACACAGGTACACCCGTGCATAAAACATGGTGTGCTTGATGACCTGATATGGATATGGAATGTAAGGCTTTGGCTTCAGGTGGACCCTTGGAATGATATGTCAAACATTGCACCGATAATTACAAAATGAGTTGTAGTTGCCAACAATGTGTACTGTATATTATGCCCATCTTTGCTATACATCTAGTTTCCTGTCCAGGTTGTGCCTGACTGGATGTGTGTACATCACGGGTCTGGGGGGATGAAGGTGGGGGCAAGGGGGTGGTTCTCCTTCTCCTTCCCCATGACATGGTGGGGTGATTTTTTCCCCCTCTCTCTTTTTTTCTTTATTTTTCTATGAGCATATAAATCTGACTGGTGCCAAAGAACAGAAAATTAAAATTCCCCTTTCTCCCTGCATCTTCGGGAGTCCAGCTGCAGAGCGCTGTTTGCTCCGTGCGGCCCTCATGGACGCCACAGCTGCATGGGGCCTGAGTCGAGTCGCATTGCGTCGCTAGTAGGAGAAGTAAGACAGCGCAGCCTCACAGAATGACTTATTTTGCTTGGCAGACGCAGGGCTCTTTCAAAAGTGATAATTACACTGCAGAATAAAACACAGCAGACTGGAGAAGACAATCCTGTCACATAGGTTACAGCTACAGGAGGAGAGAGTGAGTGAGAGAGAGCAAAAGAATGACAGATTTCAGAAATGGCTTTGGATATTTTTAGGAGAGGTTGTGTTACAGTGTGCTGACCTTCGAATTTCCATCCCAAGTAAGGAACATTTTCTATTAACAGTTGAAGGCAATCACATGGGGTAGGGTAAGAGTACTCCACATTTCTAAACACCATATAAGTGTTACAAACAAAATAACGCTGAAAAATAAATGAACAATGTTTCCTACTCCTATTCATTTAGCAGATGCTTTTACAGTGACTTACAAAACGAGGAATGACATTCAAGCTACGTTAAAAAGGAGCCCTTAGGTAACACAAATACTACTACAATAAATATTACTACCAGAGGATGAGAGTACATAAGTTTAAATATGAGTTCAAATGTAGTCGACGGAGGTAGTGGTATTTTGGAGAAGAAGGTAGAGGGAAGGAAGCGCATGGTAAGTGTGTGTTAGGTGTGTTGGATAGTTAGCTGTAATAGGAGAAGAGGTACTCTCAGAAGAGTTGGGTCTTTCAGGGCTTCTTGAAGATAGAGAGGGACACCCCTGCTCTGGGAACACCTGGCAGGGCATTCCACCAACAGGGAAAAGGAACCACGCGCGAGTATCATAGGTGAGTATAAATAGTTACGCCGCTCCCGTGACGTCACATTGTCGCACGACAGGTTGGGAATGGCGAGTATGTGAAAGACATAATTGAAAAGAAAGGCAACACTGCCACAGTGATGAAGCAAAGCAATATTCACTGATGATGACAGTGGTCGGCTGGTGAGGGACCAATATGTGACCCTGCAAGGCGAAACCAGTTGTTTTGCGCACGGTGCTATTTTGAGAAAATCCACGATAAACGTAAAAATTCCGAATTTCATGTTTTCACATAATTTGACAGTATACAGTCATTCCCTTTGTCCACGCCGCTATAAGGTTTTATGGTAGGGTATGGTAGAGCTAATTTACATAGGCTACTCATTAGCCTACTCGTTACTCAATGTGTCAGCTCTATATCTAGAGCCGCGGAGAGGAAATGGCACAAATCCAAACTAACTGATGACCTCAAAAACTACCAGACACTCCTGACCTCCTTCTCAGCCAGCATCACTGCTGCTAAGATGGCTTTCTACAATGACAAAATCAACAGCGCTACAGACACTCGAAAACTTTTCTCAACCTTCAAATCGCTACTCAACCCTCAGCTGCCTCCTCCTCCATCCAGCCTTACTGCAGATACCCTCGCCTCATTTTTTACAAACAAAGTGGCGGCAATCAGCAGTCAATTCTCTACATGCCCACTCAACGATCTGACTCAGATACCGCCTCCTACAACCTCTAGGGACTGCTGGAACATCTTTTTTTCAGCATTCACGCCTCTCTCCGAGTGAAGTATCTAGACTCCTGACATGCAGCCGCCCTACCACATGCTCGCTGGACCCTATACCTCACGAGCCTACTTCAGTCCATCAGCCCGACCATCGCTCCAGCTATCACACATGTGATCAATGCCTCGCTAACCTCCGGCACATTTCCAACAGCGTTCAAAATGGCCCGGTAACACCGTTACTTAAGAAAGCTTCTCTCAACCCTGCTCAAATTAGAACTACCGCCCTGTCTCACTCCTGCCTTTCCTATCCAAAGGCATTGAACGAGCAGTCTCCAAACAGGTCTCTGACTTCCTTTCACAGAACAACCTTCTGGATCCAAATCAGTCTGGGTTCAAAAGTGGCCACTCTACCGAAAACGGCTCTGTTGTCTGTAACAGAAGCCTTAAAAGAAGCCAGGGCGACCGCTCGGTCATCAGTACTCATTCTGCTTGACTTATCGGCTGCCTTTGACATGGTTAATCACCGCATCCTTCTCTCTATACTACGCTAACATGGGAATCTCGGTTCTGCTCTCTCCTGGTTTGAATCCTACCTCACAGGGCGCTCGTTTAACGTTATCATGGCTTGGTCAGCTATCTGCACCTCACCATCTCACCACAGGGGTCCCCAGGGCTCAGTGCTGGGCCCCTTCTCTTTGCTATCTACACCACCTCCTTGGGACAGATTATCCGTTCAAGATGGCTTCTCATACCACTGCTATGCAGGCGACACACAGCTCTATCTGTCCTTTCCACCTGATGACCCCTTTGGTTTCAGCACGGATCTCGGATTGCCTCTCAGACATAGCTACATGGATGAAGGCACACCACCTCCAGCTGAACCTCTCAAAGACTGAACTACTGGTCCTCCCAGCTAAACCTACCATACATCACAACATCAACATCAAATTTGACTCCCTGTCTGTTTCACCTACCAGGACTGCAAAAAAATCTAGGAGTTGTTCTCGACAACCAACTAAACTTCTCAGATCATGTTGCCTCAGTCGCCCGGTCATGCCGTTTCGCACTCTACAACATCATGGAAAATCAGGACTTACTTGACTCAAGATGCTACCCAACTTCTGGTTCAGGCAATAGTCATCTCACATTTCGACTACTGCAATGCCCTCCTGACAGGTCTCCCAGCATGCGCCAGTGAAACCACTTCAGATGATCCAGAACGGCGGGCGCGCCTGGTCTACAACCAACCCAAAAGGGCCGCGTTACCCGCTGCTCATCCAGCTACACTGGCTACCTATGGCGGCCCGCATCAAATTCAAGGCTCTAACGCTTTGCCTACAAAGTAGTCTCCGGTTCTGCTCCCACCTACTTGAATGCCCTCATACAGACATACGCTTCACCTCCAGACCGCTCTGCCTCCTCAGGCGCCTAGCTCTACCACCGGGCGCCAAGCCAATCCAAACTTTTTCTCATCTGTTGTTCCTCGTTGGTGGAACACACTGCCAGCTCCTACAAGGGCAGAGACATCCTTCTCCATTTTCAGAAAACTCCTGAAGACCCAGCTCTTTAGAGAACATCTCCTCTCATAGCAACACTTACAACAAGTCTTACTGATCCTAGCACTCACCAGCCTTCTCAAACTGACAAGTAAATGTTAAAAACAGCACTCACTGATGCACTTATTCTTACTGTACCCTAATGTTTTTAAATTGTCCTAAAATTGTTGAGAACTGCTCTAAAACTTAAACTGTTTACTATGTTGTTAGTCGCTTTGGCTGAAAAGCGTCAGCCAAATGTAATGTAATGTAATGTAATGTAATGTAATATATCGTTCTTGGCAGATGTAACTGAATATGAATGTGAAAGACTTGCCTTTCAGGGCACGAACAGTCAAAAGCACAAACTTTTAGAAATATCCTGGCGTCATTTTAGGGACCAGGAGAAGTTTTCCATTGAAGTAGGCTAGCACATTTTAAAAGTATTGCTAGGCTATACACAATCTACACACAGAACTTCCTCTCCCCTTACTTCCCCCGAAATACATTAATTATATTCTATAATGACACATTATGACCGTCCCAGGTATTAACTAGGGGGCAGAAAAAGACTCATTGCACGGTTGAAACTGCATAGTCAGTCACCCGCTTCAAAGTCATGCTACCGTAAGGCTAATCATAGCTGTGCCCTCACACTATTGCACGCGACAATTTACTTAAAAAAGTGATTTTCTCCTCTTCTGGTATATCGTGACAGGAGAACCATGCCAACATGCGATTATCTTAGTGATACTTTTTGCAATACCCTCGATATACATATCATTGGAAAGCTTAGTTTATGGCCGTTTGTCTGAGTACAATAACTTAATTTTGTAAATTTGACCAAAGCGACTGGTTTTTACCTTGCAGGGTCACATAGGTGTTACATTAGTTAATATGCGTGCTTTAAATTTAAGTTAAATATGTCCTGCAGTGGCAGAGGAATTTGGATTTTTTTTCTTCTCTGTGACCCTATATTCCGTCATTTTATATATAGCCTTATAGTCTATGGGAAACTAATAGAAATTAATGATCACAAATGTTTAAATAATGACTGTGGGTCTAGTTATATGTGATAACAATGTGTAGTGGGCAGTGAAATAACTATTGGTTTCCGTTTGTGGTGACTGCTGACTGAGATAAGGGATGAGATTAAATTGATCCTGGAACTTAGCCTGGTCTGGAGCAGGCTATAGCTTCACAGAATAAATCTCCATGGTATCTTATACCATAACATATCCTACTGCCCCCTATCCCGCTTTTGTGCAACCGGATCACAGATAAATTGAGCCAGGATAACCAAGATATCCCAGCTTAATCCCTTATCCCAGTTTTGTGCAATGGGCCCCGGTTCTGTTTTAGAGAGGCTTACGACTCCCACACACAGCTTTCTGTCAACGCAGGCCAGTGGGTGTTCCCGACGGTAGCTATGCAAATTACTTGAAGTATAACCGTAACTTGATTGGCTGGCGCCTTCTGTTGTTGTTCGTCGGTGCAGCAAAAATTTCAACGCAAGCGACGGGAGCAACGCAACACAACGGACCCACAATTCAGTTCGGCAACGGATGACGTAAGCCCATTCAGCAGTGCGCTGTGCATAAGAGTCGCTGTAATGCCCATGTTTGAGAGTAGGGTGTAGAGGTTGAGCATGTCAAAAGGAGCAGAGAAGTCGAGCAAGATGAGTACCGTATTCTCTGCACTGGACTATAAGTCGCATTTAACGAACTATATAGCCTAGAGCCACCTAGCAGAGTGGCGTTTTAAATAGCAAGATGGTTCATGTTATGCTTAGAAAACAAATACAATTCGATTCTACAAAGGCAAAGTACAGGCCAGCAATTTATTTCACAAAATCCAAGACCAAGAACAGACATTTGATCTGGAAATGCAAGTTATTCAACTACAATAGCACACAGAACATAGGTGTCACCAGACGATTTTGCCGGGGCGTCAGCCCCAAATGTTTTGAGAGTAGCCCGAATGTATTTTGCAAAGTTGACTAACTTGAATGTTACCTTATCATAAAACATAATTTGGAACATAGACTACTTAAAGCACGCACGAGAGAGAGGGGGGGGGGCAGTCAGTGTTTGCATTTAGTATAAGAAGATTATAAGGGAAAAAAGATCGATCCCAATGCCCCAGTGCAGTGACGGGACATGTTGGAGATGCCGTCCTTGAGACGTTAAACCGAGGTCCTGATTCACTGTGGTCATTAAAGATCTCATGGCTCTTATTGCAAAGAGTAGTGGGTTCCCCGGTGTCCTGGCTAAATTCCCAACCTGGCTTATTCTATCTGGCCCCCTAATCATCCCACAGTGTAATTGGCTCATTCACTCCTTCACTCCACCACACAAGCTGGTGTGTGGTGAGCGTTCTGGTGCATAATGGCTGCCGTGCATCAGCCAGGTGGGTGCTACACATTGGTGGTGGTTAGTGAGGTTCCTCCTTCCCTGTGAAGCAGTTTGAGTGTTGAGCAAAGCGCTATATAAATGTAACGTGTTATTGCAGCCAATATTTTTTATTAAAGCATTAAGCATTTTGTCTATACAGCTGACTATTGCAATATTTTTGAATTATCAGTATAATGTGATCTACATATTCTACTGCCCAGGTGGTACACAGCAAATTGTGTTTCCAGCTCTATTTTTACATATTCGGTAAAAAGTATTGCAATATATCACAATATGTATCATATCACAATGACCGATGTATCATGATGCGTATCGAATTGTGAGGTCCTTGCCGATACACATCCCTAGTGGCCACCTTTAAAGCCGGACTGATTAGGCTCAAGGAGGTCATTCCATAATAGGAATTCTGTGACTTGTTTGGAAAACCACCCTTTCGATAGTCTTAGAGAGGAATGGGACGAGCGAGACTGGCCGATAGTTCTCCACTTGAATGGGAGCAAGAGAAGGATTTTTAAGCAGCGGTGTTACCTGAGCCATTTTAATGGAAATGTACCAGAGGCCAGTGCAGCATTAATCACATGCATCTTTGTTGATGGTAGGAGGTAAGGTTTGGAGGAGGCTGATCGGAATGAGATCCAGTGGGCATGTAGTAGGCCGGCTACAGATTAGGAGTCTAGACACCTCACTCTCAGTGAGAGGGGTGAATGAAAGAATGATGCATTATGACTGAGTACCAATGCACAAATAACACATCCTTGCTACACAAGAGACACCAATCTTTGACCAGACTTCCATGTCCCAATCAGCTCAACATGGATTTAAATCGTCATTGTGTTTGCATTTAGTATAAGCAATCATAGAGGCAACAAGGATAAGGAGGTGGTGGAGTTATGCTGTTCTCGTCATTTACAAGTTCAGGTTGTGATTTTCACTACTCTGACCATTCATTTATGGGAATATTTGGAATAGTGGGCTCATCAGATGGGTCAGTTCAGAGATTTATCTGTCTTCATACACCTGTCAACTTTGGCGAATTGATATTGCCCCCCCACACCACTTAAAAGCCCCACGGGTGGCGTGTACAACCTCCAAAAAACTGAAGCTTTTAAAAAAAAAAAAAAAAAAAAAAAAAAAACGTGGTCGTCTCTGGGCAGGTTTGGACACTTTTCTGTTTACCATGCCTGCTCTGACTCCAAGAAGCACTTACTGCAGACTCTGGGTCCAATGCTGCCAATATGGCCAATATGGGAAAAAAATGGTCTTCATTCCTTCAGAATGAGCGTAGTAAGTGCATGGCCCTAAGTGTCCTCCATGTGTTTATGGACATCACTGAACTACTGACCTAGAGACTCACTTTTGGGGTGACCTTGACCACTAAAGGCAATGTACACAATTTATTTTTGTCCTCAGATGTGTTTATACTCTGACTACCAGACAACAGTGTCCAGTTTTCCTGTCTTTTGATGGCTCCATCATTTTTTGAAGCTACGTTCAAAACTTCCCTGCAGTTTCCTGAAAACGCGCTGAAAGACGAATACACTGTCGTATTCGACAGTCGGCTGACAGGAATAAAATGTACGGATGTGCAGGGTGTGAAGAGGACACTTGACACTCCAGGTTCAGTGATTTTTTCGGGCCAGCTGCCCATCAGTGGGTGTGTGGAATGTGGAGAGGCTGGTGGAGCGCGTCTTAGGTGTGCCCCATGTGTGTGTGTGTCTCTCCTGATATATACGCCGACAGTCCTGATGCTCCACCTGCACAAGGGCCATGCCGCGGTGTGTGATGGAGTGTGTCCAACAGACAGGTTTCATCTCATGTCGCTCGTTCAAGGGGGGGGGAATACCTTGTGGGAATCGATTGTTCCATGGAAATGAGATAGGGAAGTTCACAGCCCTGGCTTTGGTATCGACAATTTCTACATACCATGTGCCTGCACTTGTTCAAATACCCTTATATTGGGAACTTCATACCATCATGAGTACAGATTGTATGCAATCACACAACTTGTTTGACAACTTGTCCACCCATAAAGGGTGACACATGAAAGTCAACCTCTCTGAGAGAGTCCTTTCCAACAGAAAAAAAAGTCACGGGATGTATTTCTAAAACAAAGACTTTGCTTTGCCAGTTAAAAATAACTCAGCCGATATCGTCTGATGTGAGAGCCCATACAGAACGTTATTTATTTCCTTGTTCCTATTTGCATGCTCCCGAGGAGCGAGAGAAAGAAAGAGAGTGGAAAGAAAACTGACCCCGCCATCATGGGCGAGCTGGGCCGACTGTTTTTCACAACACCCGTCTGCCTCACACCCAGCTGCAGACACAATGCAGGTACTGAGCAGCGCCGAGCACAAATGCCTGAAAAAGGGGTTGTGTTGCAATTTTATGGTCCTGACTTTTACACCGCAACACATAAAAATGATGGTTTCCAGACGTAGCTCTTTACAGCGAGCGCCTGTTAAGTTTGAGGGTTGGGGGGGTTTGGATGTGTGTGTGTGTGTGTGTGTGTGTGTGGGGGGGGGGGGGGGTCTCCTGTAAAGCATAAGTGAGCACGGACTGATCCACTGGAGAAATGCACATTCCAACAGGCCAGTGACTATGACGAAGTGACGGGAGTAAGGGGGAGAGAGAGACAGAGAGAGAGAGGGAAAGAGAGAGAGTGGAGAGAGAGAGAGAGAGAGAGAGAGAGAGAGAGAGAGAGACAGTGAGAAAAGAGAGAGAGAGAAAGGCTCCTGAGAGGGAATTTGCGGGAGAGTTCTGGTGCACTTTCCCAAGGCCAGTCAGAGGAAACGGACGGGCTGCATCTCCCTGACCCTGTAAGTACCCCCCTGCGACCTGACAACGACCCCCAGGGGGTTCCTGTCTGTATACGTAAAACAGACTGTCCAAAAGCATCCTGAAAACATCACAAAACAGGAGGGAGAGAGATGAGAACAAGAAAAAGGAAGGAAAAAAAAACTCAATAACAACAACAAGGGAAACATGAAGAGGCTCAGTCGAACACAGGCCAAGAGCACTCCTTGAGCTGGGAGATAAGCCTTGGGCCACACATACTGAAGGAAGCAGGCATTGTGCTCTCCCCTGCACTCCCTAAACCGACGAAGATGCCCCCCTCATCTGCTGTGGTCAGTGTTGGACTTAGGAGGCAGCTGTATAGGCTGGCTGGTATGAAAGCAGGCACAAGCATCGAAGGTCTTATCCTGCCTGCCTGTCTGCCCCACGCTCTGTTGACATACAGGGCAGGTGCAGTTGGCCTCCTCTTGAACAATACGGCCTCTACATTCCACCTCCCACAGCCCCCAACATACTCTCCACAGCCTCAACCGAAAGCCTCTTTCCTCTGCAAGAAGACTCTTAAGTTCCCTTCCCAGCACACACACGCACACGCACGCGCACACACACACACACACACACACACACACACACACACACACACACACACACACACACCCTCCTCTACCCTGGTGAGAAGCGGATGTGACGAGAGGTGGAGAAGGGGGCCCCAGTGTCGGGCGAAGACGAGTCTACTGTTTTTCGGAGGCCTATCTAGGCAACGATCAGCAACGCATTGCTGGATTTGCACAGGGCCCACAGAGGACCAAAACAAAGGGGGGATTCTTCCTCCGGTGCCCTCTTTGGCGCGGTGTCTATGGGAAAATGGCCGGCCCGATAAGTGACCGAACGGCTCAGGTTACGCCCAGCTGTCTCCAAGCAATGCACAGGCCTTTGCCACCGCCGCATAGCCATGGCCTGCCAGACGCATCGCTCCATACATAACGAGAAGCATCCCATGCACGTCAGGCTCATAAAAACTCCAGCGGACGTATTAAATAAGGTCAGAGGGCCCTTCTGCTGGCTTTGGGGGCAGTATGTGTGTGTGTGGAGGGGGTGGGGGGGTGGACAGACTTACAGGACGACCCCGGACTCTCTGAGAACTCGGCGAGCCTCTCTCGCTCAGCTGAGAAAACACAGGCGTCAGGGGTGATGAGATGAGACAGACGTCCCTAACTGGATCATTACACTGCACCAAGAAAAGATGATAGTGTGTGTGTGTGTGTGTGTGTGTGTTAGGGGTTGGGGTGAGGAGGTGAAGACTCATGTAAGATGACTGTGGCGCTCCTAATGTTAGACACTACATATGAGAGACCATATGTCTAAAACAGATGCTAACATGCATATCATGCCTGGATGGGGAGTCCCACACTGGAACTTGTACACCGTTAGGCCGTGTTGGTTTCCCCCAGTCAGTCAGTGTGCCTGTTCTGCCACTGGCACTGTCCTGTCCTTAGCATCCATCTTACAATGGGCCTCCTTGATTGAAAATAATGAAAAAATGTTCACTTCAGAGATCATATGGCCAAGCTAATTTCATCACCACGCCTGCATTTGGCTGTTATGATGGCTCTGATATTAGTTCTCCACCCTGTTAAGTTTCAACATTTCAAGTATTTGAGTCTGTTAGATTAAATCAGCACCCTCCTCAAATGTAATTTGTCAGCTCTTCAAATGTTGTAGAATGCGGTGTGTGTGTTTGTGTTTAATACTGGAAGTCGGATGTTGCTGCTTAGGGGGGATGAAAGTGGCTAATTGGGTGGGACTCCCAATTGTGATTTCTCCAACACCAACATTGATGGGAAGGTATTGCTCTTAGTGCCCTACAAACAGTAAGACAGCACTGGTCATAAAATAACTGTTTTTTTGTTTGGCTCTTTTTTCCCTCTAACCAGCAATATACTCAAAACACACAAGCGTCACTGCATTTCATCTATTGTGTGTTTTGGTCTGAAGGGAAACCCAACAGTGAGGATTAGAACTTGAATATTAATAGATAATCTGTTAAGTCTCTGTGGGCAAACTATCCAAATAGTGTTACAGATGCATTTTACCCAGAGCAACATGGTCTTGCAACGGTGGGTTCAGGAAATGAACATTGTCAGTCGGTAACGTTACTGATGCTCCACCACGCCCATTTTAATCATTGAATAAATCAAGGAGAATTAGAACACACATTTCTCAGAGGTAGCACCATTCCTAATGCTACCTTCCACTGACTTCCTTTGGTTGGATACAAGGAAATAATGTCATCAAATAAAAAAGATTTCCCTTTAAGGTGTGTATCTTCCAATGATGGGTGAATGTAAACCGAAATTAGCCTAAGCTCTGAAACGTGAACAGAATACCTGAAACAATCGCACTGGATAGTGACCAGTTATAACATGAACAGTGTATTATTATGTCAAAGGCACTGAGAGTGCAGAGTACAATAGATTAAATCAGCCCTGCCCTGTGAATCTATCCACAACAAAACATATCTGACGAACACTAAAGCTGTTGATGTGTGTCATGAAAAATGCAGCTCTACTGCTATGGGTAGGGCATGTAGCGTTATTTCACAAAACCTCTTTTGTGCCAAAGAAAATATAAAATTTTAATTGATGGAAAGGAAAAAATACTCACTCACACACACACAATTTAATTCTTTATTTGGATTAACAAGCAGGATAAGTATGATGATCCGAGATCCAAATTTAGCTTAAAGGGAGTATCAAAGTTTTTAAACTTAGTTAAAACTCCATAATGTGCACACTAAAGGTTAAAAGGTAAAGGTGACACCTGTGTTTCCAGATGAACAGGCTACCATAGCTGACCAGTACTTTGTGAATTGCTTAGCTTTCTTCAAAAAGAGTCTGTTAGTTGGTTAAAAAAAATGTTTTGAAGTGTCTTGGACATATATGTATGTTCCAAAGAAGCAGACGTGGACATGAAGAGGCTACATCTTAAGTGGCTTTGCCACAGCAACTTCATTACACTGCCTTAGAGACCAAGTATGGATCACGGCTAAGGATATGGATGAGCAGCACACAGAGGAACATATTCTTGGCTCTGTGCAGATAGTCTCTGTGAGTATGGCCCTACCCAACTGCATTAACATCACCTCAATAGTGGCAAGCACCCCTCTTCCTGTCCATTTGGAAAATACAGGGGTGTTTTCAAGGGGCCGCACACACACTACGCACTCACAAAGAGAGTGCTTTCGGAAGGCTTTGAAGTTTTCAAAAATAATGCTCCTTAAAAGCATCTACAATAGGTGAAGCAAAAATGGCAATTGAAAGCCCCAGTGCTAGTGAGCAAATGGGCAGGTACTAGAATGGAAGATTCTCGTTCAATACCTGTTTGATCTTTTTCTTTTTTTGTCTACCATTTTGTGTATAACACATTTTCCAGAGGTTCATGCTTTTAAGGTTTGAGGCTACTGTTCTGACACACAAAAAAAAATTAGGCTCATGGAAAATATTGCAGAAACTCACTATAGGAAATAGGATTTTGCTACATTTAATCTAGCTCTTACCAGTGTTTATTTCGTAATTACAAGTTGTTTCTCATATTGTGAGAAAAAACATCTACTACATTCCCTTGTTTATATACAGAGTGATCATATGCTTTGTGTCAGTGTGTGTACTAAGGTTACAAATCAGCGGCTGAAGAATACAAACACTCTCTCTCTCTCTCTCTCTCTCACACTCACACTCACACACACACACACACACACACACACACACACACACACACACACACACCTGCCTGTTAAGGAAAAGTAGTATGGTAAGTCTTTGGTTAAATGTAGAGTGGCGAAAGAACAGGGAATAAAGGGAAATAAAGTAGTGAAACACAGCCCTTCTCATTCATCCAGCTTACCACCACTTGGTCTTACAGTTACGCCCTCTGGGTGGTTAATGCTGCCATGTAATATGCTCAACCCACTTGTCCAGAAAAAAACACAGCCACATGCATCTTTTTAGTTTGTGAAGAACAAAAAAAGCTCTACTGCTATGTGTAATGGATATGATGTTATTCAATAAAATAGCTGACACCGCGCAGTGCTAGTCTCCCACCCAGTGCACAGCCTGGGGTTATGTCGAGACAGGGAGGGTACTTTAAAGACTTATAGGCTAGAAAAGCAGGTGCAAAACAACGCTTGTGTACCAGCCCGGCAGAAAACCACAAAAAAAGGTCATATATTTAGTGGCATGTGGATTTAGTCAAAGGGAAGAGGAAAGCGGTTTGTTAACCACTGCGCACACTGAATATTTGAATGCATTCAAAAAGATTTGAGTTGGATTTAACAACCAACAGTCAGTCAGATATGATATACTGAAGTCTCTTTTATGGAGATACTTCACTGTCCTCCTCACTACCTAAGTGACACACACACACACACACACACACACACACACACACACCTACCTCCAGCAGGTGGGTATGGCAGATCCCCATGTGTTAACTAGTACATTCTGGGTCAAAGCAGAGAAAAGAGCAGCGCTGACACATACAAAACTGAGGGGGCTGAGCAGTGACAGGAGGCCTTCATTAAGGCTGAATTAAGCATCACTTTGATGGGAAACCTAGATCGAGCGGGGCTTGGCACCACATGAAAGAGTGACCTTGGATTCTCCAATGCGCAGGATGCAGCAGGGCAGATTCGCTCTGTGCGATTCTCTCTGTCTCTCCCTCCCCATTTCACACGCACACACACACACAGATACACACAAGCACACAGACACACACACACAAGCACACACACAAGCACACAGACACACACACACACTTCAGATTTGAAAAAAAAATGGGCACAAAGTCACGTATCAGAAGGCAGTTGAGAGAGCAACTTCAAAGCCAGGCAGATGCTGGGACAGCATCCCCGGCATACATTTGCAGACCAGCAGTCAATGTACCCTCAGGATAGGATTGTGGATCGGCACCTCTTTCCTGACCCCTTCATCAGTTCTCCATTAAAGAAAATGAATTCTTCACTAACAAGAGATGGAGAAGAGCAAGAGACAGATGAAAGAGAGAGGGCAAGACACAGGGAGAGAGGGAGAGAAAGAGAGGGGGAGTGATCGAGAGAATGAGACTGACAATGAGAACGACAAAGATGGAGTGAAAAAGAGAATACTAAAAGAGACATAAGTAAAGGCAATGAGAGAGAGAGAGAGAGAAATAGCGATAAACACAGATAAAGGGCAGTGATCTGATTTTAAATGCCCCCAGTCAAGAAAACCTCAAATCCTCTCCTGCCAGTACCCCAAATACCCCCCCCCCCTCAACTCTAAACCTGTGCACTCACACCTAAGCCCCATAAAGAGCCATCATCCCCTCACAAAGATTCAAGCGAGAGAAGTCATATCCCAAATCATCACCTGCTTGCCATGTCAGAGTGGCACTCCTCTTTTCCACTCAATAATTGCCCATGACAGAGTTCTGTGACTCTTGAGGAGGGGACAACCCTGTACCGGTACTCTGGGGACATGCAAGATTCATATATTTAGACGGCTGAGCCTTTATGAATGTTCAAAATGTTCTTCAGGGATCACCAAACATTTGATTTTGTAAATTATACATAAGTTGAACTGTGAAGGCTACAACCATCTAATTATGTCACTTGGGATTTGCAAACGCACACACCCCACCCCCAACACACACCATCATCATCAGCAACAGCATTAGATATTTTAGAACAGTAGTTTTTCTGAACGGTTAGGGAGAGCTTTTTCTTGGGAGTGACATTTCAGCATTTTTGAAGGGGATCTCCTGTGGAGTGCATCCTATATGCAACAGTGAAAGCAAACACTATTCCTGAAGGCTCATCTAGCCATGCATCTGCAGCTCACCTGTCAGCAACTAAATCTATGGCTGCACCCTATTGTTCAAGAACATGACACTTGCAGTTGTAAAAGAAATGCAATGTGTATATAGCACAAATACACACAAGCACACATTAGCACAACAAATCTCTTAAAACATTCACACTCATATACCCTGTCTCTCACTCACTCACACACACACACACACACAGGGGGGAGTGGGTTCTAATGAGGTCCTTAGAGATTATGCTGGACTGTCAGTCACTCTGTAGCCTGCTGACATGCGGTTGACAACGCCAATGAGGTTTTTTCCCCTCTCTTTCTATTTGGACAGGAAAAAAGCTTGTCAGGTTACATCAGGAGAGAAGAGCCCTGGTGGTGAGTGCAGGGCATGTGAGCGATGGTGAGGAGAGAGAGACAGAAAGAGTGAGAGATAGCTGGATGCAAAAATTGAGGAGAGGATGAGGGAAGGTAGAAGTTTTTCATTAACATAAATTTCCTTTGTCATTACATGTTCTCAGTTAGTATTGTTCACTGACTACAACAAACAAACGACAAACAAAAAGAAGAGAAAAAACATTGGAACAAACATGTAACTTAATTGATTATGGGAAAAGGGACATTTACGAAATCCCTCCAGGAGGTTGTGGGTCTTTTTTTTTTTTTTTATCTTAACATAAAACCACATGAACACCAAACATTAACTGCCAGTCTTACTACCTTTTAAATGGGAGACCCTCAGTAGGATTTGGGTTTTTCTAAAAGAAATATATCCCAAGGGCCACGCATCATAAATACTAAACCCAGGGCTGCCTTAAAGGAGAATTCCGGTGTGATATTGACCTAAAGTGTATTGAAACATGATACCGAGTGTGAACGTATGTCTCATAGCCCATCTCGGCTTGTCCCCTGCACTCCAAAATCTGGCGCTAGTTAGCCGATGCTACCAACAGCTTTTTCAATAGTGGTGCTTCGGCATCGGGCTAGCCATGCAAATAAATCACTGTTTTACACCCATTTACGAGGCTTTTAAAAGCAGCAACTCATACAGAGTAATCTCTCAGTCTCATCTGACGTGGGTGAGTGTGTGAAAGCATTACTCCAGGGTGACAAACACTAATTTAAAATCAATCTCTCTCTCACACATACACACACATCCTATGCAGTTTGTTTGTTTGTTTTAAGACCATTTCTGCAACTAAAGGCTATTTAATGGCCAGAGCATTGTGTGTTATAGAAACTTAAATATGTTTCTTAAAATCTATGCTAATAAGTTATTCTTACTAAAGATATTCTTACATAGAATTTTGATGATAAAATTGTTGTCTTTTGGTTTTCAAGGCAGGGCAACAGATCAAAATATGTCTCACTGACAGGGGCGTTTTGCAAAATTGGCATAATGGAGGATTTTCACCACTCTGAAAAGCAGGTGCAAATGAGTGAATCTTGAATGTCCTATACGGCATCTGGTATAGACTATTTGATCGTGTCTGGATTGAAAAGAAAAAAAAATAGTCTATTCCTTACAGTAGGATGGATTTCTTCCATCCTATGCAGCACCTGTTTTTTTTAGAGTAAAAACTGTATGAATCTTTTTAACTCTGTTTTTAGATAATTTTCCCATGATTATTTTTCCAGTGTGTGTGTGTATATACTATATATATATATATATATATATATATATATATATATATATATATGTATATGTGTGTGTTGGGGGAGGGTTGTTAGTGCTCCCTGATCCATGATCATCTGTGCCTCATCCTGCAAAATCCGTGACAATTACAGAAAGCAATCATGTACTCTTTGTACAGATCTGGCTTCATAAAACAGGGTTTGGGGAGAAGAGTGTCTTCATAACGGTGCCAGCAGAACAGGGGGTCCAGTGGAATGTTGAGGGAGGGGGAAAAGAGAGAAACTAAAGGAAAGGAATGAAGAGGAGTGACTTTGCCCAAATGGGGTGGATTCTATGCATTGACAAAGCCCTGACTTATAGCAATAACTTGGGTAGGAGGATTGCCACCCTGAAATATATTCTCTAATAAAAATAGAGGTCATGCTTCATAGGGAGACCATCTGTTTTCATGGTGGGATACTACACTCAGGTTATTCATATGTCGACAGGAAAATACTCTGAAATGCCTGGATGTGAGAGAGAGTCTGGTGGCTATTGCCAATGTGAATGTTGCACTTTGGGCAACCTGTTGGTTTGAGACATTGAAATCATCTATCCTCCCAGAGAGCCAAGATCCACCTTTCCCCCTTAAAGTGTGTGTGTGTGTGTGTTATGTGTGCATACTTCTATGTGTGTTTGTGTGTGCGTGCGCGCATGTGTGTGGTATGTGTGCGTGCTTCTGTGTGTGTGTGTGAGTGAGTGAGAGAGAGAGAGAGCGAGCCTTGGCCCTCCGGCTTTGTCTCAGTGGGAGGGCCAGGGATCACACCTCATTGAGAAAGGATTTCGTCACCCAGTTCAGCTAAAGCTCCAGAGTCACACACATACGCACAGGCACGCACGGACACACACACACACACACACACACACATTCAGTGATTTCATCACCAAGTCCAACTAAGGCTCCAGTTAAACCGCCTCACGACCATGACAGTGTGACTCCTAAGTAGTTCCAGGGTGCTGGTAACATACAATTAACACAGAGTATGCAATTAAACCCATTGTTTGGGGTGTTATCACACTCTTACAGACAGAGAGGAAAGGAGTTTGTGGGGCCCCACCAATGGTTTAAGGGGACGCTCATCCCCTCAGACGACTACTGCAATGCTGGATACACAGTCACAAAATATACACTAACCCAACAGCAGCCTGCAAACACTTTTAGAAACCCACATACTCCGCTGTGTAACCACATTCTTCATAAGAGTTTTAGACTTGATGGCTTCTCAAGCAGGGGAATTGTAGCTAGACCTATTTATATTATATGTACTTAATTTAGTCATAGCCATTCATTACCAGTGTCATTCTAAAAAGAAAAGAAAAAGAAAAAAAAAAATCAGCGATTACTGTACCAATGTGTTTCCAATAACACAGGATAGCACAACAAAGTGAAGGCTGCAGTAGTGTTGCTATTTGTCTGTGAAACATGCTCTGCAAAAAGTGGATGATGACTTGCCCCCTAACCATAATTGTCTGGTGACGGTTCTCAAATATTCAAGGTCCCATCCATGTCACATGTTGTACACAAAATGTAAGGGAAACAGTAATAGCATTACATGAGGATCCTGTGAAAATCAAATCGGCCTATTGTTATGGTAATGCACAATACATCGAGTGTTATTTGTGTCTGGGCAAGTCTATTTTACTCAAGAAGGAAATAATGCTGATGGAGATGCAAGACAGTAAATGGGCTTTGTTTTGATGCGTATTATAGGGCTACTACACGTTTCCCCCACCAACATTCGTTTAAGACGAGTAAGTTATTTTGTAAAATGAAAAACATAATCATGTTGGTGTATTTGTTGGCGTATTAGATGTGATCCAATACACATTGTAGGATTTTGGATTATGTGTAGTATTGTCTTGGAGTTACGGAATTGCATGAAACATTAAAGTAGCCTAGTTAAATCTCGCGACACCATTTTCCAGAACAACTCCCAAATCGATAATTAGTTTGGTAAGAATCACATCGGGACAGACTGTTTCTTTAAGTTTATCCTCCGTCTCCGTCTGCTGAATGGAGTGTCGTTTTTCAGCGCAAACCCCTCCTCTCCTCTGCATTCTCAACAAACTGGTGAAGCCTTCTCCCTCTCTAAACGGCCAACCGAGTCGGGCTTTTTCTGCCTGCGCATTCCCCGGCGGTTAACGCACTCGGATAGACATATCTTATCTCCGAACCAAGCGAATTTCAACACTTGGGAGTAGTTATATAAAATATGTTGTTAGTGTTTCGTATGAACTTATTCTGTACTTTGTTCGTTTAACATTCGAAAACGAATGTTGATGCGTGCGATTGCAGTAGGCTACAACTCCTGCTAATTTTTTTTTGTGGAGAGTCCAGACAACTTTGTGGTCTTTGGGTGCGTATTCCTTGCACATTCACTCTGTGGTGAGGATCCATTTGTGAACAGACGTCCAGAGGCCTGCAGCGGTACACTCATGTGGATAATAGAGTGTGTTCTTGATATCGTTCTCGAAGTTCGCGTGGACCGTCACAAGTTGCTTTTCCTTGTTTCCCAGGAAGAGTGCCGAGGCACCACGCTCGGGCAGACGGAGAATAAATAACATTGCGAGGACGTGCCGAGCAGACTTCTGCAAAGTTTTTGCATGACAGCAGGATAAGACATCTGTATCGTACATTTCAAGTTAACCAGACGGGATTTGGACTGCTTTCACGTCGGGTCTGTGAAAACTCTAGTCATGGAAAAATCGGAGCTCTCTTCATATGTCAGCGAGGAGTTCTGAAAGCGTGGGAACTGGTGCTGCCTGTTTTGGTCGAGTCCCCGCTCAGAGAATCTGAGAGGAACATAACACTTGGCTCGAAACAAAGTTGATGCACAGTGTTAATCTAAAATACAACTCAGTTTTTTGTGTGAGAGGAACACAGCGAATCCAGAAACATGCCACAACTCAACGGAGGCGGTGGGGATGACCTGGGGGCCAACGATGAGATGATCTCCTTCAAAGATGAAGGGGAACAAGAGGAAAAAATATCCGAAAATGTGTCAGCCGAGAGAGATTTAGATGACGTTAAGTCCTCTTTGGTAAACGAGTCGGAAAACAATAGCAGTTCTTCGGATTCAGAGGTAAGAGACCACGCGTGGTAGCATATGACAGCCGAATGCTGACCTGTTACTTTCATGTTACATGTAACCAAGTTCACGATGTTACAGTAATCATGTCCATTCCTGATGTTGGATTTATTTATTTGCTACTATCAGCAGGCAGAAAGGCGCCCCCAACCAAGAAGAGACCTAGACAGTTACGAGAAAGCCAGAGATTACTTTAGTGAAGGTAACAATCGTTCTTACTACTTATATTTACTTTGCACCAGTTTCCATGCAGTTATCCTTAAAGTTTCCCTTCCCTTGTCTATCCCTCTGTCTTTCGTCCCAAAGCTTTAAGAAGACAAGATGGAGGCTTATTTAAGAGTCCCCCTTATCCTGGTTACCCATTTCTCATGATCCCAGACCTTACCAATCCATACCTTTCCAACGGCGCCCTGTCTCCCAGCGCGAGGACGGTGAGTAGTGTACCGCGGCTTACCGACCTACACACAGTAGGCTAAATGTTATTTCAGTTGTTTGTATACATCCACTACACCAACGGTTAAAAAACAGGCTGCATGGCCCGTACACATTCCCCCTGCAAAGAAATGTAAAGGAGTAGTTAGGAGTTCCGCCATGTTCTTCAAGTAGCCTATCAACAAAAAGTTAATAGGCCTACACAGATCCTTTGTCCGCTTATTTTTATCTTCCTTCCACAAAAAGGGTTTTCTTCACTATTTCAAATTGTTTTTTAGTGATCTATGCCTTGTTATTCAGCAATTACTCTGAAAGGACCAATTTGGAATTGTGGGGTATTATGGACCTGAAAGTTTGGCTTCAGTGAACCTCTCTGACGGAAGTAAAAAAAAAAAAAGTCACGTCAACGTAACAGTAATAATTCTGAAAGAGGCTTTTTATTTCGGTTACTAATAGCCTACAGCATTTCTTAATTGGCCTATTATTCAGCCCTTATTCTGAAAAGGATCTAATGTGGAATGTGTTGGTTAGGTTATCATGAACCTGAAAGTTAAGCTTCACCTCTGACGGACGTTTTAAAAAGTCACGTCAACTTAAAAGTAATATTTTTGAAAGAGGCTTTTATTTTGGTTACTGATAGGCCTACATATTTCTTAACTATTTGACTGACGGCATTTGTGCCATTTAGGAGTGGCTCCATGTAGTCGATTTGATGGCATAGCCTTACAGGACTTCTTTGACACATGAGTGATGTAGCTATAGACATCGTAGCTGAATTTCCTTGAATTCCCACTATGTAGCAACAAAATCAGTGCTACAGTGTTTTACTTGGTGTTCTTGCAGTTGTCTTTAAACCCTTTAAAAGTAATGATTCCATGCATACACATATGTCTGTGGATAAACAGACACCTATATATTTCCAATAGTCATGGTGTTTCTCAATTTAATTAACATTTTGCATAGATAATTTTAAGAGCTAAACTTATTATGCTTATTGGGGTTCATTCCTTATACCATATTTGTGTAATGTCCCTCCCTGGGACCAAAAGAAGAAACTTATTTGGAGCTTATTTGGAATTTCTCTTCTATTGTTATTTGGCTTTCAGTCATTGGCATGGTAAATTATTCCACCATGTCTTTTGAGATCTTATCAAATTATGCATTATTGTTTTTCCCCCATCTCATCGAATGCATTGCAATTGCTGGTTCCTAGTTTATGTGTTGCCTGATTTGGTTGGCTAAGTCACGTCAAACGCTAAGGAGAGACATTGCTCTATCCTGCCTTCCCAGTGAAAGTTCAGGTTGTTCAATGTCCAGGTGTCACGATCAGTTTCAGCCCCAGTGGTCAGCAGGTTGCCTGTAGTTTTCAAGCTCATAGTTTTGTATTTGCGCCTGCTGAGAGTCAGCTTGCTCCTTGGTTTTAATGGAACAAAAGGCAATCCCTACATGATTTCATAATGGCATGTATTTGTATTACAGCATGTTTAGGCCTTGAATATTTGTGGTAAAGAGAAACTCAACGGTGAAGTCTTGACCCCCTGAATAGTCTGCTATGTGCCTTAAATAAATGGTAATTCCATTGTTTATTTCCAACTTTCCACTCTCTTCCTCACCCCAAAATCATTATGTGATTTGATTGGAGCCAGCCAGGCATTAGTTTTGAAAAGCAGCTCAACCCTCCACACACCCCCTTTCAATTTTTTTCCAGCTTTTCTGTCTCTTTTCTGCCATCCCAAATCAACTCTCCCTTCCTTTCTCCGCCATTCAATTAGAGAGGCGTTAGTGGGCCATTGTCATTCTGAGCAGGCGCTTGATGGCTTCATTGGAGGTCTCCATTGACACTCATTAGCTTAATGGCTGCTCTCCATACACTAGATGCATACCAGTGGAGAGATCCTCCTTTGTCCCCTCAACCTATCTGAGTTATCTGCACAGAGCTGACTGGCTGACATTATCTTCAGGCATCATGCCTGTCTTTTCGCTATCTCTTCCTCAATCCTTTCGCTATCTCTTCCCCATCCACCCAGTCTATAGTTTTGGGTTTTAGTTTTTTGTGTTTATTCACTTTACTCCCCCTTTCTTCCTTGAGTTTCAATTAATTCAATATCAATTATTGTTATGCAATTATTTCACAGATTTATTGGTTTGCAAACATCTATAAAAGTAGCTTTGGTGCTATGTTGTAGATTCAATGAGAATTTAATGTGCTATTGAAGGTATTTGGCTTTGTTGGAGTCAGAATATAGATTTTAGGAGCGCAGACATTTTCGCTGTGGTTTTATAATGATAATGTGCAGCTTTTTAAATCAGATCCAGATTTTGAACTTTCACCACACTGATATGTGTGTGAGAACAAACACTGAGATAGTTATCTCCTATTTATTATCCTAGACCCGAAGAAGAAACAACATTGTTTTGAAACCTATCATAATCCCAGAGTGCACCAGAGTGCATGACCCCTCGAAAACTAGGATGGGGCATAGAGTTTTGCTTTTGTTTTGATTTATGTTGGAGAAAACAGAGAGCGAAAGAGAGGGAAGGACCGAGAGAAAGAGAGGGAGGGACAGAGAGAGATAGAGAGTAAGGGAGTGAGAGAGACAGAGAGATAGAGAAAAGTGAGAGATTTAAGTCGAAGACGTTCCGGCCTCTTTAGCCTTTCAGAGTGTGGTGGTGGGTACGGATGTTAACCAAAAGGGCAAGGCCCGATAAGAGGCTGTGAAGCAGATGAGCTTATTCTGTCAATCAGCAGCCTTCTTCTCAGTTGAAAGCGTGGTTAGACAATGACTGACTGGCATACTTTGAATATTCATTCAGTCATCTTAAGCTGTGACTGTGACAGTGGAGAGACTCTAGCCGTCAGATTCATCACGCAAAAGTTTGAAAAACAAAATGAGGCGCACTTGCAGGAGCTGCTCTGAATTTCAATTGTCTTTTTTTTTTTAAAGAAGAAAGGAACAGTGTGTTTTGAAACAAGCAGCTGAAGTATGCCGCCACTTCGCACTTGTGTAAACCAAGCGTCGGTTTTGCTGTCCTGTTTTGTGCTGACTATTTTTCATTCAGAGATTTTTTTTTTCTTGAGGAGTTGGAATAAGTTATACAACATTAAGTTAAGCTCCTACAGTGGTCTATTCATGAAGACCTGCTATATGCATGAAAGAGGTCGAATATGGTTCAACAGATTGTTGGATGGTCAGTTTGTGAATAAATTCACTGATGTGTGAAACCTCTAGTATGGGCTTAGTTATACAGACAAAACTGTTATTGAGTTCCTCCCGTGCTGAAGCCAACTGGAGGTGTGTGTGTGTGTGTGTGTTGAGCGGGAGAGACGAGACAGGAAAATATAACAAACCATGTCCTCCTCGATGAACAATAGCAAGGTTGCATAAATAAAACATTTGGATTCAGTGTTTACCAACACTGATATTTTTCTCAAAATGCCAACCTATGCGAGAGGAGAAGGAAAGGCATTGAATATGCTTGTGTAGAGGCAGTGCTTGGCGTACCTGTGAGATCGGAATAAGGAATGTAAACATGGCCGAGCGGCGAAAAAAAAGAGAAAAAATCCTACATTGCTTTCCAATGTCTCTCTCTCCCACCACACATGCCAAAACTCGAGTGGTTGAGCGTAGTTTTAGGCTGTGCTTTTGATTGTATGAGTTGGAAAGGAGTGAAGACTTTTTGTGGAAGTTCTTTTGTGAGTGGCAAAACCTTGTAAGCTGTTTTGTATAGCTGACTCTGCAGTTGTTCTTGAGGAGTCTGTCTGTTTGCTTGTTGCTGCTGGGAGCGAGTGCATATTTTAGCCCTGCCTCGAGCCCTAATGTTTAAAATGTAACTCAAAGCTTTCTGTAATTGTCTGTGGATTTGTTTACGTTCTCTTCCCACCGAGTGTTGTACACTCTCAGGCCTACTTACGAAGCCTCCTACCACTGAGACAGATCGTAATCTAAACATTGATCTGCGGTTGATGTAGTGCACATATTAACATAATCATTTATTTTATTCGCTGCATCCTTGGTGGTCATGCTTTTTTATTTTTTTTGACATCTTTGATTATTGCTTTCTTTTTTTGAAAAATTCTAAATCAGGTTTTGTGATTTCACGTGTGCTTTTGAAGAATTCTAATTCAGGTAGTGTGATTTCACGTGTGCATTGTTGGACATGCCGTCTCACTCCGTAGATTCCAGAGCGAACCTGCAGCACACCAGGAGCAGGCCCCTGGACGAGTAGCTTATGGAAGACATTTATGGGCCCTTCCTCTCGCACAGCCCAGATTCCATAAAACAAGAGGACAAGGAGAGGAGAAAAAGAGACGAACAACACAGATTTGCCATAATTGATTTAGAGCCTGCTCACAGCTGAATTCCTCAGTAATCCACTGAGACTTGAGGAGGAACTCTCTCTCCCTCTCCCTCTCCCCCTCTCTCTCTCGTATCTTGGCTTTTGTGAAGAACCTTTTTTCTTGTCACTAAACTGAAGGAATGAATGCATCAGCATTTCACTCCAGTGTGATTTTGTAATTGTTGTAAGGACATTGTCTTTTGTGGGTTTAGGGTTTCATTTTGCAGGTAATTTAATGTAATTAAATGTTAATGTTTTCAGTTAGTGGTGTATTGTTGTCTGTGGGTGTTTATGGCAGAATTTTATGGTTTTGCGTCGGTCATGTCTTAGGATCAGATTCATTTTCCAAACTCAGAATTTGCTTTTCAGCGTATTGTTGGCTGTGGGTGTTTATGGCAGAATTTTATAGTTGTTCGTCGGCCATGTTTTAGTATCAGATTCATTTTCCAAACTTCATCAGTGGGCCTGGGAACCCTCTTTGGAAGCCCTAGTTTTTTCAGACCGTTCCTGTGGCAGCAACCCCATTCGGCCACATCCAAGCTAACTATAGCATTGCCATGTTTCAGTCTGCGGTAGCACGCGGTGCTTTTCCGATAACCAGAGTAGGTCTGGAAGTCGTATCTGTGCCAAATCCCTGTGGATAACCTGACAGCCATGTAGTCGTATTCTCTCTCTCTCTCTAACTCTTTCTCTGGAAAACACGACCAGTCGCCGGTATGTCTATGCAGAAGTGCTGTACAGCTACAATTTAAAGATTCCGTGTTTATTTCAGGGGACTGTGTTTTTTTTTCCCTTTGGCACAGTCCACTCTGCAAAAGCACTTGACAGAGGGGCGATAGTTTAAACAATCCTCACCGCATTTCAGTCAACATGTTGACTTATTGAAAGAGCTTGAATGTGAACAACAGGTCCAGTAGTACAGGTCTAAATCCCCACTCACTACCAGAAACTGGAGCAGTGTGTGTGTGTGTGTGTGTGTGTGTGCGCACGCACATGTGCGTGTGTGCATGCTTGAGGCCCACCAAGCACAGCAAACAGATCCTTTCACAAGCACATAAATGCACCTTGGTGGAAATGCACACTAAACTGTTTAGTCTTGCCTGTTGAGCTGTCACTCATCGGCGGAGAGATCCCGGAGGCTGAATGCACCCTGCCATGATGCCTGGACTTGTCAGTCGCCCCGGCCCGACACACCTCTCCCCTTGTGTATCTGCCCTGCTGCACGTTTTGGTATTTCAAAAATTAGGAGACCTGACTTTAAGTCAACACTGGCATTGTCCTAGTATATAAAATAATCTCTTCCCTGCGTAAGAGAAATTTATTTATTTATTTATTTAGTTCCCCCAGGCTAAGCTACACTTGCAATAAGCCCAGGTCTTTGCCTCTCCACCCCAGCAGTGGTGCACTGGAGCTGGGGGGAAGAGGTGTGTGAGTGGGGGCAGGATAAGGGAGGGCCTCGGTGGCTACTTCTCCACAGAGGCCACATTGTGCCTCTTTTTCATTTTGGTGAAACTGTGCTATTTGTGTATATAGGTTGTGTGTGGGTATGCGTATGTTTGCGTTTTACACTGTTCTAAGTCTAGGACTTTTCTAATTTAAGGCCTGTGTAAACAACATGTGTAGCTTTATTTTTCTAATTTTAAGTATTAGTGATTTTTGTCGTCTTGTTTTCAAACCCATCAAGGGTAAACAGATCCACACTGCACTGAAAAATTAGAAGGTCTCTTTCTAGAAGCCGCAACTTGCTCAAAGCAGTTTTCTGTGAACTCATACAATTGTGTTGGGTGAGCGGTGTATGTGTGGCTCTCACAAGAGCAGTACGAACAGACACGGTCCCAGTGTGTACAAACCTCAGACGTACATCTCTTGTCTTGCCTTTTGCCTTACGCTCAGGAAGAGGAGCATAGGACTAGTGGATGTGCTTCAAAATGAGTCCGATTGGATTTCTGTCCATGAGGGCAACTAATCTCTTAAGCTCAGGGCTCCCTGTGCCATGTTATTGTTTGGTAGATGGCAGTTGATGGGAGTAGATATTAGGAGTTTATTAATTAAACACTCAGTAGACGGAATGTGAAAATGATTTGAGGACTGGAATCCTTTAGGATCGGGTTTTGAGTGTGTGAAACATTGCCAGGCCTCTCTCTCTCTCACACTCTCTCTCTCCTTCTTGCTCTCATTCACTCATTTGCTTTCTATCCTCTCCCTCTTTCTCTGTGGAGAGCAGGAGTTGGCATCTATCACTTCTGCCATCCTTCGTTTGCCCGCCACTCCTCCCTCCCTCCCGCTCTCTCTATCCCTCTCTCTCTCGCTCGCTCCCCCTCTGCCATTAGATATTCTGTTTATAGCCCTCTCTGGTTCTTCAAGAGTATGGCCCATCCAGAACATCCGTAGCACCCTTTGAGGAATGGGTAACACACACACACACACATACACACATACTCGCTCTCTCTCAGCGAACACCCCGCCACCGACCTCGTACATTCTGTGACATCAATGAAATCCCTTTGAAGTTCTCTTTTGAATTTCTGCATTAATGTTATTTTCTCACCCCCCGTGAGTTTATTGGCACTGCCTGATCTCACATTGATTCAGTTCGGTACAAGCAAACTGAGTCTCCTCTCCTCTTGACGTGTTTGCCCGAACCTTTTAAGATCATTGTGTTTTATTAGGAGATGGTTGTCATTAATGTGCACAAATAGAGGAAGATGAGCTCATTAGTGATCACTTGTGCAGTCGAAATTAGTATTTGTCCTTCGCCCGAGATTTAAAAAGGCTACACACGGCCGATGTTAAAAGACTTCCCGTTTTTGAGTGACTGCTCGAGTTGACGTTCGGCGCCACCAGTTCAAGTTTAAAATTAGCAGGCTTGTAAATAATCTTGTATAATACCAACATTTTTTCAAAGTGATGATATTGAAGGGGTCGTTTTGTGTTGCGTATGTTTTTATTGCGGGCAGAGCAGAGTTTAGTTTGAGCCCCCCACCCCCCATCTCTCTCGTCTCTGGATTCCCTGTCCAGGGCTCCATGTATGCACTGAGGAGGAGCCTGCTCGAATCACTGTTAGCTCTGCAAATAAACTCTTTTAAACACTGACAAACATTATTTGGAAAACTAGAGTAAACAAATAGGGTAAGTATGGCGGATAGAGCCAGAGCATACAGTATCAGATTAATTTGGCTGCTGAGGTTGTTGTGCAAGTTCGTCACAGCCTATGGTAGATGACAGCAGTGATAAGATATGTAAAATTAAAATAAATCTATTCATCACACATGACAGTCCATTACTATCGAACAGTACTCACCAGCGTTCAAATGCATGAATCCTTTGTGTTTCCATATTGAACTTCCTTATTGTCTACATTCATACAATGTTTTAAAAACATTTAAGGGGCTTTTGGTTTTGGTGAAGTTACCTCTCTTTGTCTCTATGGTGACAGAAACAGGTCGGTCAACCTTGGGAAGGTGAGAATATAGTAAAAAAAGAAAATGCAAAGAAATGGGTATGGAGTGCTCGCTCATCTTGAGTTGGCCAGTTGGCCACTGCTTTGTGCTTGACCTAGCGTGTATCAAACCTGTTGTACTGGACATATTCTCCGCTTACCTACACGGCCCTCTGGAGACCAACAGATGGGCAGAGCTTGGCTGTCACAGGGCAATTGGTTGGATGAGCTAAGCCTGTTGTAATGCAGACGTTTGGCTCGGGTGTATATGGTATGTGTGTGTGTGTGTGTGTGTGTGTGTTTGTACGTATGTGTGTTGAGGTGAGGGTTAAGCCTCGCGTTAGTGGCACGTTATGCGGAATGTGCCTCTCAGGAGGGCCATGGTGGCCAAACAATGCAGCTACGCTCTTCCAGGCCCTCAGGGCAAGACAATGCAGCTGCCAGCCTGCCAAGCAGCCAGCCAGCCAGCCTGCCAACATGTCAAAAATAAAGAGCTTGTCATGTGAGGGAAAACGAGTTGAGTGGAGGTTGTGTGTGTGTGTGTGTGTGTGTGTGTGTGTGCGTGTGCGTGCGTGTGTGCGCGCGCGGATGTGTGTGTGTATGTAGGACTTCTCATATGTCATGCGAATGCCAAGGGTGCCCAGTGCTATCCTAAATCCATGTTGCTACCTTAGTTTAATGCCCAGTACTCCCCAACTAACTTTCCACCCTATCCACTCTCCAGGTTTAGGGGTGGAGGTAGCACTGGCTAACGCGAGTGTGATCTGGGTAATAGATCTCATTCCTGGGTGATAAGGCTGCCAGGTGATTGATGAATGAGGTGGGATGGGGGGTTGGGGGTTCGAGGGGGCAGTGGAAACCCCCACCTCCACACACACACACACACACACACACACACACCTGCAACCGAGCCCCTCCACTTCCTCCAGCTCATGTGTGGCCTTCACGTGGCCAAACTCGGGGTTTATTTCACATTAAGAACCATCAGCCCTCCTAAAACCAAACACTAAGTGTTTCGCTCCATGCTAATAAAACTTGATTGTGGAGGCGAGGGAGAAGTAAGGGGGAAGAGACGTGAAAGGAGGAGTAGAAGAAGAAGAAGGAAGAAAAAAACTCTCTCTCTCCCAAACAGGGCTTCATCAGTCTGGTATTCCAAACAGATGGTTTCAGTTAAAACTGTGCAGAGAGAGAATGAGTGAGAGAGAGGGAGAGAAAAGCTGAGCGAGGAGGAGAGAAGGAGAAAAATGGAGAGAGAGAGAGAGGAGGGAAGGAGAGAGGGGTGTGTGGAGTGTGTGTGTGGGGGTTAGTTGGAGACTGTGATGGAGTGGTGGTTTTTCTCGTCAGGGTGAGAGCCCAGCCTGAGTCTGAGATAGGGGCCTGTCGTTTTGCCTTGTGCGATAGCCCAGCTCAGGGCTCCCTTCCAGGGCCCTGGGGTCTCTGGCCTCCGCTGCCTTATCAGACCTCTTAACTCCCCCCCTCAGCAACCACCACACACTACCCCCACCCCTTTCCCACCCCTCCTTTTTGCCCCTGAGTGGCTCCTCCGCCGGGTACGGGAATACTCCAGGCCTCATTACAGCTGAAGCGAGAGGGAGAGCTGCAGGACGCTATCAGATCCCGCAGATCAAGATTCCTTGGCACGCTGATATTTACTGAATCGTCCCACTCGTAAGGTCACAAAGGGGCTAAGAAAACATATGCCCCTGCAGAGCTCTACCATTAGCAATAGGATAGGGCTCTCAGCTGAAATGAGATAAAGTTATGATAATTATGGGGTGCTCTTGTCTTTCTTTTTTTATTTACTTGTCTTTCCCCCATAACTCCCCTCGGAAGCACAACAGCCAAAGCTTTTCCTTAAAAGATAAGATTCTCCAAATCCTAACGGAGCATAGAATAGCTCATCTTTTTCACTCATTTTTTCCCCCTCTCTCCATCGGGATGGAGCGAGGCTGACAGGAGTGAGGAACAGCTGTTCTCCTTGTTGGAAGTAGTAAATCAGTCCAAACCTCACTCAGCAAAACCAATCCCCATGGCAGAGGATTGTAAGAGCAGCCAGAGGCTGTAAGAGATCAGCACGAACCTCCTGGCCAAGCTCGGCACGTCACGCGCACACACACACACACACACACACACACACACACACACACACACACACACACACACACACACACACACACACATATTCTCAAGCACATAGCCTACTCACATTCATACACACACACACACTCTCAAGCATATAGCCTACACACACACATATTCTCAAGCACATAGCCTACTCACATTCATACACACACACACTCTCAAGCATATAGCCTACACACACACACACACACACACACACGTGTGTACACACACATCCACATTCTCAAGCACATAGCCTACACACACACATACATTACATACACAAACATATACACTCGTGCATGCTCACTCTGACTTTTTTTCTCAGAAACCACTTACTTTCCCATTTTTGCTTCTCAGTAACTGTATTCATAGAATAGAATGAAATACACAAAGACACGACCCTGATGCTGTTGCTGTGTGAGGGCCCTTTGGAACACTCCAGTAGCGTATCGATTGCCCCCCTAATGTCTTAGGACTGAGTTCATCTCCTCAGCCACTTGTTGTTGTTTTTTTCCTTTTTACCTTTGTCTTCAAAATGCCTAACAAAAGGTTTTGGTGCCCATAATGTTGACATCATTAGAGAACATAATGGACACACAAAGAAATTAGCCGTGCTAATGGATGTACTAGTCACCAGCGTTAGCAAGCGGAGGCATCCCAAATATCCCTGTGTTCGTAAATCCCAAGTTTATTTGTAATCCAGAGTCACTGAGAGGTTGTTGGGAAGACGGAGATCTCGCAACACACAAAGAGGCCCCAGTGTTGGCCGCGCGCAACTAAAGGGGCGTTGTTGTCATGCTAAGCATGTTGTTCGGCGGATTAGCTTCAATGCGAGCGCTAACTCCCGGAGCCCGCTTCACCTCAAGCTGCCGCCTACTACCTTAACGGACCTCCGCATAACCTCGCAACGCTAAATCAATTCGCCTCGTTAGCAAGTCACAATGTTCTACCCAAGCATCAGATTCAATTACCGTCCCCAAAAGCAGGAGACACAAGTCTTCTCCGATGTATGGTGGCTTTATCTTCACCTGCGTCCAGTGTTTGTCAAGGTGTGGAGGCTGATTGTTTTCTAGGTGGCTGAGGAAAGTGTGCTTGTGTCAGTGATGATGGAAAATCCCCCATCTCTTGGTGTGTCTCCTTATCATCTGTAAAACATGTGAGGATGAATGTCACTATTGACACAATATGAATCTGCTGAATATACTTAACTCGCATACACAGAATTTAGATTTAGTGAGAAGTCTTATTTTTAAACTAGTGGGATGACCCACGATTGCCATCAGTGTACATTGGAAGATTTTTGCATTTCTATTATTGTATTTTGCACTGATCATCATACTTGTTTTAACACAGATACATAAAGTGTCGAGCCTATATTTTTTGATATAGTTATGTTATTCAGCATTTTAATTTAAAGAAAAAAGACTTCCTTATTCTGTCACACAGCATATTTCATACTATTTTCCCGCTCAGTTGTACTTTCACATAAGATCGGGCAGGTTCAGTAATGGCCAGGCACACTTGGACACAAGACCAGCCCATTCTACACCCCTGTGTCTTGCAATTAGAATAATCCCTCCTGCACGTTGGGGAACAAACTCTCACCCTCCGATCCCAAATGGGAACAACTTTACCCGGAATAAAAAACCTCGTTCAGAATAGACCCATACAAGAAAACTATGAGGGGGAACTTTCTTTTTTTTTTTGAAGAGGTGTGTGTGTGTGTGTGTGCGCGCGTGTGCGTGCGTGTGTGTGTGTGCGCGCGTGTGTGCATGTGTGTGTGTGTGTGTGTGTGTGCGTGTGTGTGTGTGCGTGCAGGGCGGCCGTGCCCCCTAATGAAGCCTGCTGCAGCGCTGGCCTTGCGGGCTTTTGTGTGGCCCCCTTAGTGAGCGTGGAGGCAGGCAGGCAGGCTGGGGGGCAGGCCTCCTTCTCATGTGAAAAGGGGCTGGTGGAGGTGGTGGTTGGGCTGCTGGGGGGGGGGGGAGAGTGTGCCTGTGCAGCCATGGAGGGCCCGAGTCCGGCGAGGCTGTATGGGTGCGTTGGCAGGGGGAAGAGCGGGCCGCGATGAATGGGGTCTTTCAGAGCCTCAGACGGGCCTGAAAGGCAGGATACAAAGAGGTTGGGCCTCAACGGCTTAGAGTCGCACAGCTGAGCCACTGGAGGGCTGGGCATCCTCAGCCTCCCTCGGCTCATTTAAATACGGCTGCACTTTCTCCTCCTCCTCCCCCCTTCCTCAATCCCATCGTCTTCTCTTTGTCTTTTCTTAAAGTTGCATCTCCATTATGGAAAAAACATTAGCATCTTATAAGGCCTCTAAAACCTGCTTTGAAGATGTGTGTGTGTGTGTGTATATATATATATGTATATGTATATGTATATGTATATGTATATGTATGTATATATATATATATATATATATATATATATATATATATATATATATATGTATATGTATGTGTGTATATGTGTGTGTGTGAATATTGTTGGTTTATTTTAAAACCATTGTTTATATTTATTGTATATTTTAAAGCAATATCATCTTAATGTTTAACCTTTAGTGTGAGCGAGTGTCAGTGTGATTCAAACGGTTAGTCTGTTTAGGTTGTTGATGGTGGCAGCGCTCCAGTAAGAAAGCCGTGCCTCTGTCTCTCAGAGCTCAGCATTTTTATTCATATTAGCAGTGGCTTAGTGAAAGCTCTTGTTAAAGATGCAGGAAATGCATGGCTCTCTCACTCTCTCTCTCTCTCTCTCTCTCTCTCTCTCTCTCTCTCTCTCTCTCTCTCTCTCTCTCTGTCTGTCTTCCTCTCTCTCTCTCTGTCTTCCTCCCTCTGTCTCGCTCTCTCTCATCTTATTTGCTCTTTCACTGTGTTCTGTCTGTCTCTTTTCTTTCTGTGTGGGTAATCAGAGTGCTGATGGTTGTCAGATGGATGAAGTAATTCGTTTGCTGTTATTTCTCCTTCCGCCCCTCCGCCCCCCAGTTGTTACAGCTAATGCTGAGGTGTTGGCCAATAAATGCGATTAAATGACATAAGACTTTGACCCCCAAAAGAAGTCGCTGGATTGGTTATATTTGTTCAGCGCTTGCGCTGTCTCTCTCTCTCTCTCTTACTCTCTCTCTCTCTCTTTTTTTTTTTTTTTTTTCTCTTCCCTCAAGCGTGTGCGCCGGACCCTGAGCAATCAAATGCCACACAGTGTTTGAATCCCTTCTACTAGAGCTAATGGGTCATTTCAAGCCGATCAAGACAGACACACTCGGGCCTGATAACATCCCATTTTCTCCCCCACCCCAAAATGTCATTCAGAGCTTTGTTTACTCCCTGGAGTGAAGGGTCAAAGGTCAAGGTTCAGGGCCAGTGGACTGAGTGGGATTCCTTAAGCTTGTAGCTCTGGCTTGTAGCTTGCTGGGGGTGGGGGGGGTGCTCATTCATTCTATTAATTCATTGCATGGAAGTGGGGTATGACGGCCTCCAAACCTCTGTGAAACAGCACGAAAAAAGTTTTCCTTCCCCTCTCTCTCTTACAAAAAGATAATGTTATTTTTGGAAGTAAGCATATGTGTCTATGTGAAGAGGACTTGGAGCGAAGGCAAGGGGGGTAGCTGAGCTTTGGCAGAGTCTGTGCTGTGAGCAGCCTTGCCTCAGTCGAAAAGCCTGCCATTATATCATGTCATCAGCGCAGGCCGTCAATGAAAAGTTTTTAAAATTTAATCTTCTTTGGATTTTTGGTGGAACGTGTAATTCGTTTTGACATTCGGAACTTACGACCTTCACTTTGGGGCCTGATGAAATTGTCTTAGAGTCCTGTAGGGTTTGTTTGTTTGCTTTTTTTATGTGAACCTTCAGTCCTAACTATTGGAGTCTCTCAATGTGGTATTGTCTCTTAAAACTCCATGAGGGTGTTTGCCAGAACCCCACCCTTATCTCAGCCCTACTGTGTCTTTCCCCTCTCTCTCTCTCTCTCTCTCTCTCTCTCTCTCTCTCTCTCTCTCTCTCTCTCTCTCTCTCTCTCTCTCTCTTTTCTTTCTTTTCTTTCTCTCTCTCTTACGTGCACTCACTTTTCTTCCCATTCCTCACTGCCGCCCCCAACAAAACTGTACCCCCCCACCCACTCTCTTCCCCTCCCCAGATGTCCCGAAGTCAAGTTTATTATGCCGTTTCACGCAGCCTCAAAATTGCAGCTGCATGCGGAGCAATCTGGATCGTATTAGCTTAGGCGCTGTGATTTATAAATTGTTTCTCAGACCATAAATCCCTCCTGTAATTGTGCACCAAGCCTCTCTCTCTCTCTCTCTCTCTCTCTCTCTCTCTCTCTCTCTCTCTCTCTCTCTTTTTCAACCCCCCTTTCCTTCTACTCAGGCACACACACTCATTCTCTCCCTCTCTCTCTCTCCCTCCCTTTCTCTCTCACTCACTTTCTGACACATACACAGCGCTGGGGCCATCTGTAATTGTTTGCAGGCGAGAGCAGTTAAGAGTTGGATGGAGTGTGCTGTTGATGGGTGTAGGGAGAGATTTGGGTATTAGTGAGGAATTTACTGACTTGAAGGTATGGTGGTTTGCTTTCTGTGGCTTTCGAAGTGATTTAAAAAAAAAAAAAAAAAAAAGAGGAAAACGGGTCGAACTCTGATAGCGATTTTTTTCCAGGAGGCTTTGCTGTGAGTGCTGTAGTCGTGCTTTTGTTTTGCACGTTGGTAGGGAACCCTGTTGCGGCAGCCGAAGTAGGATATCACCTCAGAATTCCTTCACACTCTTGCCATAATTGATCAGGGGCCCCCTTGGGGTGGGGGTTGGTTTGGGGAGTAACTCTCCAGGAATACTGTTGTGTTTTGGGTGGGGGGGTCTGAGGCCTCCTCATCGTGATCACCTTGAAATTCCTCCTCACTCGTGGATGAGGTAATAGGCTGTCACTGGGCGGTTTTATGGCCTACTCAGGCTGCCGTCCAGGTGAGGTAATACCCATGCTAGTTTATGGCGCATGAGTAACAGTGAGTGACGCCCTCGTTATCCTCACTCTGTCTGACTGCCCCCGACAAAGACATGCTGGAAAAAAGCAGTTTGCATTTATTTAAAGTCTAAACTAGTTGGTGTAATCATAACCCAGAATTTGTATTCCTTGCGCAGAATGGCATAAAATGCAGAACCATGCAGGCACTAAATAAATAGTTGTTATTTTCAATAATCATGTATGCAAGTCTTGTGTAATGTAATGCACATGCAGGAATATGATAGACAACTACCCCCCCCCCAGACACATTTGGTCTGGATTTTGTATAGTGTTGCAATGCATGGTACGACACACATGGATAATGTATCTAATACGTAATGAAATGTTTTGGACAACCACCAGTATAACTGACTGCATGCTGAAAGTGCAATAAGTGCTCAAATCATCTCAAATAAATGTTGGTAAAAACGGCACATACTAAGCCAACCTGCTGCACCATAGTGGCAGCCATCTTGGATCCTAGAATCGTTCAGCAATTTGGCTGATAGAATTCCAGTTTGTTAATATGTATACTGTACAGTCAAGGTAGTTTCATCTGAAAATATTGATGAGCAAATGGCTCTGCGATTCACAAGAACCTTAAGGCACAGTTGAGTATATGACACCCACCCCCCAGGGTGGTCTAGCCTATCAGTTTTTATTAGGGGAAGCCCTGTCCAGGTCAACACGAGCAAATAAATGAGTGAAACCCAGCACTTCCTGTCCAACTGGGAAAACATTTGCTTCATAACCCCACCAGAGGCACTCCTCCAATTCGTTCCTGTCCTCCTCTCCTTTCCTCTCTATGTCTCACTCTTATCTCCATCTGTCTCTCTGTCTCTGTCTCTCGATGTGTGAAAAGCATTGCACACATAGGGGGCTGCCACTGCGGAGTGCCCCTAATGCATCTTTATGGGAGGCTGAAGATGCTCCATTGTTTTGCTCTTGGCCGCTTCTCAGTGAACCTGAAAGTGAGCGATGACCTCTTGACCTCTTGCTGGTCCTGCTCAGTGTGCTTCCAAAAGACCCTCTCTTCAAAAAATAAAAGGGGGGCGAGGCAGAGCAGGATTGGAAAATGTTTGCTTTCCCGCTTTCTCTCTCTATTTCTCTCTTTACTTTTGTTTGTGTCTGTACATTTTAGTTGTTTTAGTGCAATCCTATAGGGGGAAAAAGCCTCTTGACTGACACTGTGTGTGTGTGTGTGTAAAACACTGAAAGCGTTTAAGGAATTCAGGAGCACACATGTGATGAGATTTCCGAAGAGTGTGTGGGTGGGTTAGTGTGTGTCCTCGACACCGTCTGCACTCAGCTGAACAAGTTGTCAAGTTTGCACAAAACTCGCCTGATGGACGCCAAAGCAGCAAAGCTGTTTTTTTCTCTCTTTTGGCCCGCTGTCTGTCACTTAAATGGCACATCGGAAAGGTGGATGTCAGGACAAACAAACCTGTTGAGTTCTGTCTCTCTCTCTCTCTCTCTCTCTCTCTCTCTCTCTCTCTCCGTGTATACATATGTGGCACACTGTCTGGCATATCTATGTGCATGTATATATGTGTGTTCTGGTTTGTATCAATTCCTGATTTTCGATTCCAAATGTAAAAAAAATGCAAAGATAAAATATAGATATGTTGTTATTCTTTATTCTAGAAGTGGTCTATGTTGTAAGCCTTAAAATGAACATTTCAAAAGTTAATATGAATTTATAGGTATTGATCCACAGACCATGTTATGCATGTTGAGGCTTTTATAATACGTATTAATCCATCTCAAGCAGCTAATTAAAATAACTGACCCGGCGGTGACAAACATATAGCTGAAAAACGTCTCTACTTGTCTTTGTTAGCAATAATAGATAAATTATTGTGTTCAGGAATTGATAGACAGAACCCAATTCAAAATTTGTGAAATATTTTTTAACCTGTCCAGTTCTTTCTCATTCCGGTCCCAGTTCTTATCGAATCTACTCAATGCTAATATTTCGGTTCCCGACCCAGAAGGGTTTACATGTATACATGTAGACCTGTTTCTGTTTTATTGTGAGTGTACGGTGGAACTGATAGAGCTAGGTGTTTGCAACAGCAAGGTCATGGACTCTGTGCCCTGGGAATGAACACTCTCTCTCTCTCTCTCTCTCTCTCTCTCTCTCTCTCTCTCTCTCTCTCTCTCTCTCTCGATAGCCTAGAGACTAGCCCTGTGCTCTCTGTCACTGTGGAAAATAGGATCTGCTCACTGCATGTGCTACATGTGCAAGTGTCCTTGACTACTTCAGTAGTGTTTGTGTGTAGTAGAGGGATGTCAAGTAGTAAAATTGTCAGGAGGCCCGAGGACACTCTTGCCATCTCTTTCTCGCTCTCTCCTGTTCTCTGTCTTGCTGCTTCTCTCTCAATTACAATTAATTTGTTTTCAATTTAGCCGCTTTATTAGCATGATAGGATACATTATTGCCAAATCTGAGTAATATAAAAGACTGAAAATATATGTATAATACACAATAATCTCTCTAATCAATAATCCCCCCCCCTCTCTCTCTCTCTCTCTCGATGTGAGGCACTAGTGCTTCCACATAGGAGGTATCTGTGGGCAGCTGTACTGGGGGAGGGGAGGGGTGGTTTGAGCTCTAGGGGCATGTGTGTGTGTGGGGGGGGGGTTGAGTAGGGCTGGGGTCTGGGAAACGGACCGGGGGTCTCATGGAGGGAGAGTGGAGAATTGGTGGTGAAGCTGTGTGTGTGTGTGTAGATGGGAGCAGAGTAGTACAGGATGGAAGTTTGTGTGTGAGTTTTGAGAGTGTATAGTGTGTGTGTGTGTGAGAGACTACCACAGTGTTGGAACGTGTGTGTGTGTGTGTGTGTGTGTGTGTGTGTGTGCATGCATGCATGCATTTGAGGAGTGGAGCAGGAGGTGGGGTGGGGGGGTTGCAGAGTGGTTGTGTGTGTGTGTGTGTGGGGTTGTCAGTGGGGGCTGCAGAGTGAACACAATCAGCCCTCTGTTTTCTTAAGACTTGTGGTATGTGCGAGCAGAAACAAATGTGTTTAATTTAGCCCTTTTTCTCCTCTTCCTTTTTAGCCCCAGACCCACCCACAGCTCCCTTCTTCCACCTCTCGATTTCTTTCTCCCTTTCTCTCTCTCTCTCTTTCTCCCTCTCTCTCTCTCTTTCTCTATCTCTCTCCTTTCTTTTTTCCTTGGAAAAGATGCCTCCTGCCCTTCAGACTCTGTCAGCTGCTTTGGAGAGAGGTCTGAAAAGGCAGAGGGAAAAGAGGGGGAAAAAACACACACACCATGTGCCCTCGCTCAGAAAAGGCTCCTATTTAAACGCTGGCAGCCACTCAATACTCTGAGATCAAATTTACTCAGAGGCAAATATTTATTTTCTCTTTTTCAGGGAAAGGATTGAAGGGTGGGGGTGGTGGTGGGGGTATTTTTTATGTCGGTGCCCAAGTTTACAAGTGATTACTATTCTGAGGTATGTAGTATGGGGGTAAAGCTGGCTGCCTTGTGGTGGTGGTGGGGGGGGTAACCTCATAACCAGTTCAGCCCTGTCAAATCACCCATCACATTATAAGGGAGCCTCCTGTGGTCACGTATGGGTTAGACTACGCTTGCCATAAATGAGGGGTTCAGTATGGGTTAGACTACGCTTGTCATAAATGAGGGGTTCAGTTGTTTTCCCCATGAAGCATTTTTGTCTGGGATGAGAATCTTGACTGGTTGCTTTTCTGCAGTTTTAAATGTGTGTTCACTGCAGTGCACAGCTAGTTCACGGGTTGTTAGAAAGCACTCTATGCTTTTGCTTACAACATTGAGTGCTATTGGATTGCACTTGTCTCCCTGTAACATTTGACTGTAACATGTAACAAGTACTGAAGCAGCAGATTCAGAGGAAGGTGAAAAAAAGACTTTTCCAAGCCAGCTGATGCAGTGAGCTCAACCAAAGGTGTGTGTGTGTGTGTGTGTGTGTGGTGTGTGCGTGTAACAGAGAGGTGGGCTGTGTGTGGTACAGGTTAACGTCAAGGCATTAAATCTGAGCTGAACGGTCTTTACCAGGGAGGCCGGTTTGACATGTAACTAGACACCACCGGCGTTGAGAGGGGGGAAAAGAGAAGAAAACAAATGGAAAATCTAAAACTGACTTTAAAACTGACTCACAATATGGCCACCTTTATCACTCACTGTTGCTTTTGCCTGATAATATTCTTGTGGTTTCTTGTAGTTTTATTAGATCTAAGTTGACCCCTGTCCAACTCTCCATCTAACTATGTATGGTTTAATCTCTACATAATAAGTAAATTTGCTTCTGCAGGCTATTAGTCCAACTCATGTTGGAGACAAAAATAGAAGAAATTGTAAAATATTTTTTTTCAGCATAGATCATTTCTATGAGGTGTCCAGAACAACATACTAAAAGTCCTAAGAAGTCCTAGTTGAGGAAATATGTTTAATTCTCATCAATCCAAGATGTGTGCAGTAAGGCCAGACAACAACACACCCCAATGGGGCTAGTTTATTCCTTTACTCCTATCAAAATAAAACTTCATACAATGAACGTATCCATGAAAAGTAACATTTTCTTTAAAAGGTTCTTTGAAAATGAATTTGAAAATGCAAATGAGCTATACACTAATCCAATATAGGCTACCCAAAATATACCCGCATAGGTTTAATTTTTAGAATTGTTTTCATAGAAATTATCTATGCTGGAAAAAAATATTTTACAATTAGTCTGTCGTAAAAAGCTACTTTGCCTGGACTATATGTACTAGAGATATAGTCAATGCATTCTTGATACCACTCAAAATGTAGCTTTGCTTTTGTGATCAAGGCCACATGTGGAGAAGAGCATTTTTATAGAAGCATTAGCCATTATTCCATGCATCAACTGCTTGCAGCAAGAGTGTAAAGGTCCATTCACCTTCATTTTTTTTGCTGGCGGTTTTCAAATCCAGAGCTATTCTTGAGTGAATAAAGTGATTGACTTTACTGTAATGAAATTTTGTTTCTTTTTGAAGGACACACAATATTCCTCTAGGTCATTTACTCAAGAAGCCTCTCAATGAATTCATAATTAATACCTCAAGGTGTCATGGATAAAATCAGCTGGATGAGTTTATTGGTAGCACAGAATGAAGGACAGAACTTATTGACAGCTATTGATCAAAGCGTGAATTCTATGAACTGCTATGCTTTTTCGACTGAAAGAAATGGCCAGGAATGAGGAACCAAAGGCAAAGCGTCATCATCATGCACTTAAGCCGTCTATGCCTTAGGGACCAAAGCAAGCTCAAGGTTAGGTTGCCCATGACACAAGAGCTGGGTCGACAAAAAGGCCCTCTCTAAACAGGTTAACAGTTGCGGGCGAACAATACGGCTATCTGACTAAATCGGTAAGAGGAGGCTGAGACTATTGACGACTCAGCCAGTGATTGTCATAGTTTCATGGCTTTCAGTTCATCACATTATTTCTCTCTAGCATTTGTAATTCAAACTTATCCTTAAGATTGTTTCAATTTTCCAAGGCATACAGCGATTTAGTTTTCCATTAAGAACTTGTAAATCGCAATGAAGGTTTTTTTTTTTCATTATTCTATATCCTATTCACAAAGCTACTGGTGCCAACTTTTACAAAGTGATGACTCCCACGCTAAGAGAGACACTTTGTGTTTGCTATGTCTAATATCAAGTTTTATGCACTACCTTCCTTTCAGTGACTTAGATCATTGTCATTGAAAGGAGGTTGGAGTTACATTACACTTTAAAACACTTTGTGAAGGACTCCAATTATTTATCTATTCGTTAAATAAGAAAGAAATAATTTATCTTCCTCCCTTTTTCCAACTTCATTCTTGCCTTCTTTATCCCTGAAGACTGAATGTGTGGCTATGTGTTCATCACACACCAATTGTGAGGTTTCTGAGCTTCATCGAGGTATTATAGTTTGTTGCTTTCTGATTGTGCGTTGCAAGGTCTCCAGTTCATGTCTGCACATCTGCTAAAGTGGACCCAAAGGGTCCTGGTGAAATTATTGTCCCATGCTGAAGCTGCACTATTTGTTGCCATAAGTGCGCATCTATTTTGTGGAGGGTCTTGAACCTCTTTCAGTTCTCCTCTAACGATAAAGTTACAAAATTCTTCTTGTATTATCCTGCTTTTATTTTTTTCCCTCTCTTTCTCCATCTCTCCCTCCCTCTCTCCCTCTGTCTCTCATCCTTAATATGTCCTTCTAGCCCTCTTTACGCTAATAGTTCTTTTGTGTACAAGAGCATGTTAAGAGGCCTATGATGCCTGGCCTTAATAGGCCGTGTTGGCATAGAAACGGTTGCACTCTGGAAGGGTGACCTTTGACCGTTTTTTTTTTTTTTTTTTTGACAAGCTCTGAATGAGCGAGCAAGGCGGCCGAGCGAGTGGCACACAATGGGTGCCTGGCGAGCAGAGGGAGCACTGTCAGAGTCTGTTAGCTTCACACCCCCCTCAAACACAGACGGACAAAATCTGGTGTCCATTAGCCGGACGCTAGCCTAGGTTAGCCCAGGAGTCAGGACGGACTTCGTTAAGTGGTCCCACCCATGTCAAACCTGATGGGTGGGACCACAGGTCTGTCGAGAGGTTGTTGTTTTTAAAGGACAGGGTGCATTTGTCATGAAGCTCACAAAGGCGAAAAGGTCTGGCGACCATGTGACAAAACGCAATTGTGCCATTGCGCTATGGAAACAAGCCATTGTTGACGATGAGTAACTTGTGTTTGCTCTTGGACTGCAGTGCTCCTTGACACAGAACAGGGTAGTCGGATTGTTGAATAGATGGGTCACAGGGTCGTGTCCAGAATTGTACCGTGATGCTCTTTTGACCAAAAATTCTTTTAGCACACATGTAAGAATCAACAGCATGAAAATGTGCTTCTGTGTTCACTGCTGACACCTGTGTGCTGAGTTCACATGGAAAAGGAATACAACTCTCCCTTGCTCTTGACAGATTTTATAAGGAGGTGAAATGTTTGTTTTGGAAACCTGGTGTTTTTATATTTCAACAAACATATATATCTTCCACTCTTGGTGCAGATGATTGTATCCACAGCTATTCTTGAGGTGGGGAAAAGCACTCTGCTTCCCATCATAGACTAGCATTTTCCTTTGTCGAGCAAAGGCCAAGAAAATCTCATTTGAATTTTAGTCCAGCTTTGGTGTACACAGTATGTCCATCCAAAACAAACATACCTGTGACTTGACTAGACACGCTAATATGTGTGACTCCCATCTTCCGAATGGAGCGCAGCTGAATTAACCAGTGATTGCCAAATAGGTGAGAGGACCGACATAGAGAGGTATGTTGTCTGCGGCAGAATTGGTTTGGGGTTTGTTGAGTGACTTTTGACTCTGTGTATTGTTCAGATTCTGTGACCTCCTCAGCCTATGACTGTTTTTAAAGGAATGCAGTGTTCTGTAAACTCAGGAAACACACAGACTGCCTTCCCCTACCAATTAAAATCTAATTAGCACTTTTTTTTTTTTTTTTTGGGGGGGGGGGTTCTGTCGTTTGCTTAAGAATTGTGTCCCTTAATTGTCTTAATTGCCCCAACAACAGACACAAACAATGGCAGCCAATCCAAACTAGGTGGAGACTTTCTCATGCCCCATTGTGTGCTGGCTGTCGAACGGCTGACTCTCTGTGTGTCTTACATAGATCAACGTGAGGTGCCAATGGCTCGCATAAGCAGGTGATTTACTCGCACAAAGGGCAGAGCATGTAGGGGCTGACTGACGGGTCCATTATCTGAGGCCTCTTTTAAAAAGCACGCACGCACGCACGCACGCACGCACGCACGCACGCACGCACGCACGCACGCACGCACGCACGCACGCACGCACGCACGCACGCACGCACGCACGCACGCACGCACGCACGCACGCACGCACGCACGCACGCACGCACGCACGCACGCACGCACGCACGCACGCACGCACGCACGCACGCACGCACGCACGCACGCACGCACGCACGCACGCACGCACGCACGCACGCACGCACGCACGCACGCACGCACGCACGCACGCACGCACGCACGCACGCACGCACGCACGCACGCACGCACGCACGCACGCACGCACGCACGCACGCACGCACGCACGCACGCACGCACGCACGCACGCACGCACGCACGCACGCACGCACGCACGCACGCACGCACGCACGCACGCACGCACGCACGCACGCACGCACGCACGCACGCACGCACGCACGCACGCACGCACGCACGCACGCACGCACGCACGCACGCACGCACGCACGCACGCACGCACGCACGCACGCACGCACGCACGCACGCACGCACGCACGCACGCACGCACGCACGCACGCACGCACGCACGCACGCACGCACGCACGCACGCACGCACGCACGCACGCACGCACGCACGCACGCACGCACGCACGCACGCACGCACGCACGCACGCACGCACGCACGCACGCACGCACGCACGCACGCACGCACGCACGCACGCACGCACGCACGCACGCACGCACGCACGCACGCACGCACGCACGCACGCACGCACGCACGCACGCACGCACGCACGCACGCACGCACGCACGCACGCACGCACGCACGCACGCACGCACGCACGCACGCACGCACGCACGCACGCACGCACGCACGCACGCACGCACGCACGCACGCACGCACGCACGCACGCACGCACGCACGCACGCACGCACGCACGCACGCACGCACGCACGCACGCACGCACGCACGCACGCACGCACGCACGCACGCACGCACGCACGCACGCACGGCACACACACACACACACACACACATGCGCGCGCGTGCTCGCCCGCTCCGCGCGCACGCACGCACGCACGCACGCTGACGCCTACGACAAAGACACTCAGACCCTTGATACACACTCTCTCTCTCTCCCTCCCTCCCTCCCTCCCTCCCTCTCTCTATCTCTCTCTCTCCCTCTCTCCTTCCATCTCCATGAAAGCGGCCCCAGCGAAACAATTAGACCCAAAAACACTGGCAGGGACTAGGCCCCAGAGCATATGCCGTATTCTCTCTGTTCGACAAACCAAAGGAGGCCTGGACGCGACGCAGGCTGGAATAACTAAGGGTTTTGGGGGGAGTCGATACCACCTTTTGTGGCATCTGCGCCCCCCTCATTAGGCGAAACCCTTCCATCGTTGTCCCATTTGGGGGGTGCTGGGGTTGGTGGTGGTGATGGTGTGCGAGTGGCATGGGGAGTTGGAAGACAATTAGAGGGGTATAAAATGGATCACAAAGTTTTTTTTTTTTTTTTTTTTTTAGATAGGATGAGTTTGTCTTCGGCAGCCTACTTTATAACTCTGGGAGAGAGATAATGTAGGCCGCCACAAATAGGCACGGAAAGGCAAACTGAAGTATACAAGTGTAGCATTTGGTGTTGTCCCCCTTGTGCCTGCTGTGTTATGCTGTTGTAGGACTGTGTGTACCGTAGTAACAGATGTGTACTATGAGAGAAATCAGTAGTCACCAGGAGAGATGAACTCTACACATGTCCACTGACAACCCAAATGACCTCACCCCATGGAGAATTTCTGTGCACCCGACGCTGTGCTCTCTCTTCTGTTTAAATGTGTTTTCATGGCTCGACTACCAGGAAGCCAGCAGGCATAGCTGAACACACTGTCTGTCCAGTGACAACAATCACACATGCTAATAGATCAGGACCCCCAGCATACAAGCTACCATTCAGTGCACATTAAATGGTGTGGATTTTGAAGAGAGACTGATTTAATGGGATTGACATATTAAAATGAATTAAGAATAATCTGTAATTTGTAAATCTGTAAATTTAGCATAATATGAATTTAACTAGTACAAGAGGAAACTAATATTGAGTTTTGGTTGAATGTAGTTCTTGCCCTGAAGTGGTAAATGCTGGCAGTTTGTTAGAGAGCACATCTCGTCCTTGTTAAGAGAAAATGCCACCCGTGTGTGTGTGTGTGTGTGTGTGTGTGTGTGTGTGTGTGTGTGCCTGCACACAAATCTGTCGTCTCCTCACAGTGGGTCCAGCCAGAGCTGTGCAGCCCTCTTGGAGTTTGTTTATAAATGAAGTTAAGGGCACCTGCAAAGGATTATAGGAGCGCCCGAAGTCTATTGTAAAACATAATTGCAGAATTGAGTTTGTGTGTGTTTGAGTCTTTGTGTGTATGTGTGTGTGTGTGTGTGTGTTTTCCACCTACCCTCAGTGTAAACACCTTAAAAATTATGGGTGCTGTTGTGAAAGGTCCTTAAGCTTGGAGCATTTCTCAGCATCCAGCCCAGCCATTTCTCCAGGAATGAGTCTCCCTGACCAGTGTGTCGCCGGCTGGATCTGTTCGGCGTGTTCTGCGACTGGCCCAAAGACAGACAGCCAGACAGGAGAGTGTGCTTCTGACCACAAAGCCCGTTTGGCTGTCTTCATGTCTTGGAGAGCTCTCAAACCAAATCTTTCTGTGTGTGATTGTAGTTTGTGCTGTAAGAAAGAAGAAAATTAATTCGATAATAAAAGGAGATATTTACTGATCAAGCTCCAAATCTTTGCCTTGAGCGAGCGGGCATGCTACAGGAAAAAGTGAAAAAACAAGCTGCACTGCTCGACAGAATATGGGTTTTTCCTGCCTTTTCAGGCTTGCACACACAATCATGTCTGGGCAAGATACTGTATACAGACAGTTGCCAGTTGTTGAGAATGTTGTGTATGATTTGACATCCCAACCGCCCAACATCTTGGCTCCCTCTGTCTCTCTCTTTTTTGTGTCTCTGAAAGCTGGACATTGGCCGAGGCCACGGCGTGTCTCCAGAGAGAGTTTGTCACCAACTTAAACATTTAGTAAAGGACAGCAACCTATATATGTATTCAGTGCGTTCAGCTATCAGTTCAACATATATCTTCCATCATAGTCCACGCTGTCCACAGGGAAAGCTGAGGAGATGGCTGAGAGAAGGAAAGAGCGTGAAAGACAGAAAAAGAGACAGAGAGAGAGGGAAAGAGAGAAAGAGAAGGAGAGAAAGCGATATTTGACTCCGTAATGTGTGCAATATGGGGGCGGGACAGGCAAGGAGAGTGGTGTGATGATATCTGGATGTCTTTAAAATGGATGTCTGGCGAGCAGAATGGCAATTAGAAGGAGAAGTCGGTGTAGGAGCGCCTCAGGGCATGTTCTGAGTCCTGCCAGGAGTGTGTGTGTGTGTGTGTGTGTGTGTGTCTGTCTGTCTGTCTGTCTGTCTATCTGTGTGTCTGTGTGTGTTTTGTGTGGGAATGGGATGAGAGAGGGAGAGAGAGGGGTGGCGTAGAAGCCACACAGCGCCCGTGGAGGTACTTGGGTGATTGACACAGATTAGACAGGGAGAATCAGGGATCAGAATTGTTTTGCGTGTGTGTGTGTGTGTGTGTCTTTCCCCCTCCCCTCCTTGCTGCTCCTCTCCTCCTCTGCCACAGAAGACGGCCCTTCATTAGGCCAAGCTCCAGTGTGGCCCGAGCTCTCAGAGGACCCAATGGGCCCATGGGGCAGTGCTAGCGCAAGCGCCCCACTCCTCTCCTCTCCTCATAGCCCCTCACCCCTCTCCTCTCCTCATAGCCCCTCACCCCTCTCCTCTCCTCATAGCCCCGCTCTTCTCCTTTTTCCCCCTCTCCGCTCCTCTCCTCTCTGCTCCTCTCCTCTCTCCTCTCCTCTCTGCTCCTCTTCTCTCTCCTCACCTCTCTCCTCTCAGCTCCTCTCCTCTCCTCTCTGCTCCTTTCCTGATAGTTGTGGAGCGGGTGGAGGCCCCCGTCATTCAGGGGGACCCTGTGATTTAGCGCCCAGCCGCAGGGGAAGAGAGGATGGAGGTGGGGGTGGGGTGGGGATGAAGGGAGGGGGTTGTAGAGTGGGTGAGTGGGAAGAGAGCTGATGTCAATCCCAAGCATTTCCTGTCTTTAGGCTGGGGAAGGCTTGCTTCTGCAGCCCCTCCACATACACACACACACACACACTCACACACATTCACACACACACACACTCTCACACACACACACATACGCACAGGCATATACACACACATACGCACAGACATACACAGACCTACCTCTTTCCAAACATCCAGCTCCTTTCATCCTCCTCCCACTTGCCCTCGCTGGCTCTTCTAGTGGTCCGGTGGTCCTCCAGCTGCTAGGAAACAATACCCTCAGCCCACTCCACACGGCCCATTCCTGAAAATGGACCCTTTTCCCTCCCTTCCACTGTCTCCCGTTCTGTCCGTCTTTCTCTCTCTCTCTCTCTCTGTCACTGTCTTTCCCTCTTTCTGACTTACACTCTCTCTCTCTCTCCTACTTGCACAGACACACACACACACACACACACACTCTTTCATTTTTTTCCATTCTTTTTCCCAATTCCCTCTCTAGTCTTGTCTTTTTTTGCCTTTCCTTTCCCCTCTCTCCGGTCTCTATATGTCTTGTCCATTTTTAACCCATGGCCTTCCAAACTTCCTTCCTGCGAGCCGAGTCATGGTGGTGCACAGCGAACAGGCTGACCTTCTAGGGGGGGCCGGTCATCCTCAGGATGTCATGAGAATGTGTTTTTGTGTGCATTTTGCAAGGGGACAGGTCAGAGTATTTTCTACATACCATTTAAAAAGCCATTTGATTTGGTCCACTTTAAAGCCTCATGTTATTTCCCACCCCTTTTCAATGGATATCTTAAATCCCTGTGTATAAATATCTGTCAGTAAATATCGCAAATGGAGATTATGTTATGATTTGGCCGCAATCCGACTGGGAGGTAATAATGTGGTTTAGTGTTATTTATCCAGGGTGTGGGGTACACGTCCTACACACATGAACTACGGCCTCACTGGAGCTATGTGCCGGGGTTTCCTGGAAGCATGAATCGGCCAAGGTGGCAGCGAGCGCGAGCGCACTTTATATGAGTTACAATTAGGGCTGTTTTTCCAAATTAAGTAAGAGCTCTCCTGTGATTTTAGGCATGTGCATGAGCTGGATGGCTGGGGGAAGAGATTGGACTGGTGCTCGGTGTGTTTACCACTGGGCTCGGGATTTGGGATTTTTCGAAGTTGGAGCGTTTTGTTTTTTTGGTAGTTTATGTGTTTTTCCCTCTGTGTAAGTGTATGTTTGTGATTTTATTTCGGGGGGAGGGGGTCGGCTGTCAGCTTGGTTGTAGACTGTGAATGTGGGTTGGTGGGTAGGTGGGGGTTCAGGAAATGAATTCCGAATCAGACCGGCCGCCAGGCAATGCAAGAGATTGCCGTAGTGTTCTATAACGAGAGCCAGTCCCACAGGTGGACCAAATTAGTCACAGACGTGCACGAGCGAGGGGGAGACAGTGGAACTCAGTCTTTCGCTCGGGCTCAGGCAACACCCAGCCAGCCAGCCAGCCAGCCAGTCTTTGCCTGACTGGCCGTTAGTGCAGCCCCCCCAACACACACACACACACCGCCAGTGCGGTCGGTCTGAGTAGTTCAGTTCTTCAGTCTCCGTGAAGGGTGTGATCTCCAAATCTGTCCACTCAGCGAAAACGAGAGCGCGTCGTGCCCAGCACAACACCTCCCTGGAAATAGGGGAACACATGAGACCGGTGGGGGTGGGGGGCAGGGTGGTAGTGTTCTCGGGGGCTCCCTACACTTTGGAACAGTAAAAAGAAGCTGTGTGGTTCATTTTGGAATCCTCGGCTCGGGTAAAAGCAAGTGGCCGTCCATAGTGCTGCTGAAAATCTCCCCTGTGTCCAGCGGGTTACTCTAACCAGATGACCAGATTCCACTCCTCAGCCACATAATACCCCCGCACGTTCACCATGACTAGAGTCTGAGAAGGTTCCTCCAATCCAGACCTCCGTGGAGTGAATACTCCGAGTCACTGAGACAAAAACGTTTGTAAACCCCGGCTTCCCATACAAGCCCAAATGCACATATCAATTCGGTAGTTAAGCCCCATCTTGCGTAAGCAAATGCTCTTGCTTGTTTTGCAGGTAGTGCAGTTGGTATGAGTGAGTCAGATTTGCAGGAAGGGGTAGACTTGTGTACACACACACACACACACACACAAGCTGCTTTCAGACCCAGTGGATGTCAAGCGGTTGGGCCATATATCTGAACAACATAACCCTCCTAGTATTTCGGACGGACATTATGTAAATGAGCTTGTGTCTAAACAAAGCAAAGAACATGCGGAGATTCTGTTCATGTGCGTGTTCAACCACACGGAGATTCTGTTCATTTGCGTCGGTGTCGTTCACACATATGACCGCATAATGTCAGCATGTTAGCATCATATCTAAATCACCCGAAGGGTCGGACCTCCATTTGACAAAGCTCCGTATATACTACGGAGGACGTGTCTGAAAGCAGCTACAGACACACACACACACACACACACAAATACACACACACACACACACACACACACACACACAAAATACACACATACACACACACACACACACACACACACACACACATACACATACATAGCCACACACACACAGTGTCAGCCATCCCCATCTTTCCTGCTGGATAAGACCTGCCTCCAGCTGTTTGCCCCCATTACCCCTTGTCCCCTATATATACAATCCCACGAATGTATATTTTCTGTCACACTCTCTCTCACACACACACACACACACACACACACACACACTTAAACTGACAGATGCACACACAAACACCTGCCATTGCCTCAGTGGTGTACATTCTCTCTGTCTCCTTTTCACTTATTCACTTGTTATCTCACGCTCATTGTCTTTCTCTCTCTCTCATACATACACACACACACACACACACACACACACACACACACACACACACACACACACACACACACACAAACAAACCACTTGCCCCTCCCCACCTCTCAGTGGATGGGAGTCCACAGCTGGACTCTTGTAGAAACACATTCCCCGACAAAACCCGATTTCACACTTCTGTCACTCCTCTTATTCCAGCCCCAAGTGCATCTTACACACACACACACACACACACACACACACACACACACACAGGTGCTTGTCATAATTGTAATTCTCATCTGTTGCTCATGCTGTTTTTTTATATGTTATTAGCCAAATCTTATTTGCTACACACGGACTGAATCATGCTTTCTCTGTGAAAGAGATCCATATGCTGGCCCTTTGTGATAGTCGTATGAAATGATCTGATTTAGTTTGAAAGGGAATTTTCCAGTCTGAAAGGTCTGACCAGAGTTTGTGTGTGTGTGTGTGGAAGATCTCTTTCAACAGTCATACTTCATGCACCTCTGGTCATATTACGTTTTGCAGGCTGTGAGTCAGTCTGCTGATTTATCTCAGTGTTGGAAGTCTACGGCTGTCTGAGTCTCTCTCGATCTCTTTCCTTCCTCAGTACCTGCCGATGAAATGGCCTCTTCTGGACGTCCCAGGAACAGCCGCCCTCAAAGACTCCCGTTCGCCCACTCCTGGACACTTGGTGAGTCCACATCCCTGGGTCCACCACAAAGCCATTTCACTAACACATGCCTCCAGTGTTGTCTCTGTCTACTGAACAATACAGTAGTCACCAACATGGCATAGTCTGGTTCACATCCCTGGCTCACATGACGGCCTCATAATGACATAGTAGCCGACGTGAAGTGGGTAATTTTGTGTCTGTCTGTCGCTGATGGCTGGTCCTTTTAGCAGTGCTGTGTGTCAGCAAGTGTTCAATGACCAAGTGTGGACGTTAAAAGGGAAATGGATCTGGGAAAGCATCCGTGAGAAGACAAGACCAGATGGGCTAAAACAAGTTGATCTTAAACCGCATGTATTTCTTTTTGAGTTTACCTCACACACACACACACACACACACACACACACACTCTCTCTCTCTCTCTCTCTCTCCACAGCCTCTGACAAGATTCCTCAGCGGTAACGTTGCGTACACCTGCTGCTCACGTCGCACACTGCGCTGGGCTGTTAGACGGGATTGCTTGTTTTTGTTTTTCCTCGTTGACCTCACAGGACCTGGTGTGCTGAGACATTTTTTCACTCCTTAGGCGCCTCAAGGAAGCGTCTGTTTGCTGATCAATCCAGATAACCCTCCCACACCCCTTTACAACAAAAGGAGAAAAAAATGTGGATTTGAAAAATCTTAAAATTAGTTTTATCTGTATAATTGTAGTTGTTTTCTTTTATTGATTTAATTATACTATTGTATTATACCTTTTTACCTTTTTTATGATAGCTATTTGTGCTGATATAGAATTAAACTAAAACCAACAACAACAACTACTACTACTACAAGGCATAAGGAGGAGTTCAGAAAAGGCTTGTGCTGTGTAGTGTCTGTTTGTGGTCACTTCCCATATCTGGGGTAAATAGTGTGCAGTAATGCGCTCGGCCCGAGACTTGAATCAGACTGCCAATCAGCAGCCTACCCTGATGACCCTTCCCCAGTGCCAGACAACAAGGCGGAGGTGAAAGAGGGACATCAGTTCCCCTTATTAACCCAACCACCAACTCCCACCAACCCCCTCTCCCTCCCCATGAAAAAGGTTGGCGTGCGGTTTGCAACATGCTCTCTGAGACGTCCTTTCTCTTTTATGGGCCGTGCGTCGCGGCCTCGTAAATCCAATGATGTGCTCGACAAAGTCATCATTGAGCCGCGTCCAGGGAGGCTGATGTCAGAGGCGGTGACTCGATGCCGGCCAGACACCAAAGCTAGAGTGGAGCGGTCAGAGCACTGCCACCACCAGCACCACCACCACCACCATCATCAGCAGTGACAAGACAAGACAACTCGAGTCGGATCTAGTCTAGTAAAGGCCGCGCGCGTGAGTCACTCCCACCTCAATTGGCCGCCAATTAAGGTTATTTTATTACAATAAGTGCTGACCTCCTGCTCACCCTGCCCTCGCCCTATGTGGAGCTTTTGTCCCGGGGGACACTGGCCGTGCTGTGCCACGCTTGTCCGCTGCCAATGGAGTTTGATTTTATTTACTTAATATATAACATTATAAAATGCATGCACTCGCATTATGCGGACCGCGGCGGAGAGAGAGAGAGGGGGAGAGAGGGAGAGAGAGAACGAGAGGCTGAATAAGAGGCAAGCGTAATGGGAATTGAGTTAGCGTGAGATGAATGGTGGGCATTGAGGAGGCTTGGACGCGGCGAACTCTTCCTCGTTTGGCAAGCCTCCATGCCGCTGCCAGCCATTGCCTGCTCTCTCTCTCTCTCTCTCTCTCTCTCTCTCTCTCTCTCTCTCTCTGTGTGTGTGTGTGTGAGTCTTTTGCCTGGTTTGGAAAAAAGAAGAAAAAAGCAGACAGGGCTTCTCTTTTATGACGACGACCAATCGCAACTATTTACTTAACCTTCGTGTCACTGGGAAGGTCATTCTGCAGCAACATCAGACTCGCGATGACAAACCTGAATAGAGACAGATAGGTACTCAAACACAAACACAAATATATACAAAGGCCATGGCCAAGAACTTGCTGTATTGTATGTGTGTGTGTGTGTGTGTGTGTGTGTGTGTGTGTGTGTGTGTGTGTGTGTGTGTGTGTGTGTGTGTGTGTGTGTGTTTGATAGCCTCTCCGGTGCCGTGAGAGTCTAGAGATGTTTGCTCCTCCACTGCTTTCAACAAAAGTTTTATGAAACATAGAATCCAGGAAAAACAAGTCAAGGTTAGGTGCCGTTGAAAAGGTGCGCGCTTCTGTGGGGGAGTCAAAGTGAGCGCTGGAAAGCTGGAGAGAAAGAGAGAGATGGAGATGACGAAGGTGGGTTCATAAAGAGATGGAGAGAAAGAGAGAGATGGAGATGACAAAGGTGGGTTCATAAAGAGATGGAGAGAAAGCGAGAGATGGAGATGACGAAGGTGGGTTCATAAAGAGATGGAGAGAAATAAGGGAGAGATGAAGACAAGGAGTGGGAGTTTGAGAGAGAGAGAGAGAGAGAGAGAGAGAGAGAGAGAGGTGAAGACGGTGATCATGAGCTGGAAAGGTGAAAGGGACGAAAAGAAAGAGAGAGAGAGTGAGAGGAGAAGAGGGACAGATGAAGACTAGCAGTTTGAGAGTGAGAGAGAAAGAGAGCAAGAGAGAGGGAGAGAAAGAGAGAGAAGAGGGACAGATGAACACTAGCAATGTGAGAGTTTGAAAGATGTACATAGAGAGAAAGCGAGAGAGGATAGGGGTGCTCTCGGGGGCCTGGAGGCTGTGTTTGCCCCTGTTCTAATGAGAGAAGCGGGACGGGCCAGGGAGAGCAGAGCCCCGCCGGCCCAGAGGCCCTCTGAGATGGAGCCGGCCGGCAGAACAAGTCGCAGAGAGGAGGAGGAGAGGTGGAGAGATTGAGGGAGGAGAGAACCAGCACTCCTTTATTTAAAACAGGCGTGTTCCGCATTCGAGCCCCGCGATACGGATCACATCAGTGAGATCTCGGCCCATTCAATATTTATGATGACTTGATATGCAGACATTTTTTCTCCCTTCACTCTTTTCCTCCATGTCCTTTACAATCTAAGGGAAGAGGGGAAAAACTAGGAGAGAGTGAATGTAGGCCTCCCACATGTCAAGTGAGCACAAACTTGACAAAAAAGAAGAAAAAATACTTACACTTTTCCACTGTCTTCACTACTTTATGAGGACTTTTTTAAAAGCGTCTATGAACTGTTTGCCTCAAGCAGAGTCTAGGTTTAAAAGCTCCCTGTGGGGTCCTTCCTCACAAAAAAGAAGCTTTGCTTATTACTCAGGCAGGCTTCAGGCAGCCCTAGCACACATCACCACTAATGTTATATTCCAGTTAGGGATCGATTCCATAAGGTCAAGCTTCAGGCTTGTCCACCATCACCCATACTAGCCGTCATTAAAAAGTCATTACGGTATCTCCCTTTTTCTAAAACAAACCGTGGATCTGTTCATTATTAATTTTGTTTATGCTTCTTGTCTCACATATACACACACACACACACACACACTATATATATATATATATATATATATGTATATGTATGTATGTAACACACCAACACATCAATTGCATGGACACACGCACAAAAAACACACACACGCACACAACAAACAATAGTTGAAAGGAGACGCCTTTGGATGTCTCTCCTGTCGCTTTGCAGATTGGGTCCATAAGGTCTGTATGGTAATTTTGGAGGGGTGGTTGTCTGAAGCACTCAATTATTCAGAAGACAGGTTTGTTTAGCATTCAGGGTTGTGTGTGTGTGCGTGTGTGTGTGTGTGTGTGTGTCGTCTCTGCATGTACTCACACACATGTGTACACTAGAGGGAAGGGTGATGAGGGGCTGGCCAGTTGAATTAGACAGAGGGGAGTGGGTGTACACATACATTCACAAACACGCACACACGCACGCGCGCACACACACACACACACACACACACACACACACACAAACTGGCACACACCTTTTATCTACCCTGAAGCTACTGTGTTCAGAGGGCTGCCTCTTCATGAATAACACATCAAAGACGCCAGCGGGCCAGGTGATGCATTGTGGGAACCACTGGCCATCAGCTGTATGTCAGATGCAGCGGGAGAGATCTGGCCAACAGGAGCCTTTAATACCAGGCGCAGTCCGATACGGTGATAATGAAATCATCAGACCCTTTTTGATTTCAGCCTCACCCCCTATGAGTCGCTCTTTTCTGAGTAGTGGTCAGGATTCTAAAGCTAAAGTTGTGCACGTGTATGCATGTGCTTTATATCTCCTTAAGTCACACTGACATCAGTCCAGTTGGGACTGGTCTCCTTTTGAAATGCAGCCCATGCGTGGGACTGACCGGATTAGCATCCCCGGGCCAAGATCACATCTGTGGTTTGAAATGCTGGCAGTGAATATTAGCATGAACTGTGGTTCTGCTACTGTTTTAGCACTGGTGATTCGTAGCATGATGGCTAGGTTAAGTGTCTTAAACGATGTGTTGACTTTAATCCGTATAGCTGTTGTGAGATGCTGGGATTTCATCCAGACAATCCAGCTGTCATGATATAAGAGTGTGTTGGTGTGGGAGAGTGAATATATCTCGTGTTTGTGGTCAGGCTGTGGGAAACCTTAAGTGCGTCCTGAGTGTTTTTTTTTTTGTTGTTGTTGCTCGGGCCGTCAGGTTGACCAACACAATGCTGCTGCAGTCCCAGGCCCTCGGGCGGTGTGTCATGTCTGCGTCCACTGCGCTTATTCAATTAGGAGCCCTGCTGAGGTCACCACATAGCTCTGTTTAAATGACCTCAGCAGTGGACACGGGGCTGGCATTCCGATGACATCCTCCAAACTGAGCCACGTTTCCGACCGGGTTGGTAATGTTTTTTTCCCCCTCTCCTCCTCCTCCTCTTCCTCGCACAGCAGCAGAGGCGAGACCAGCCTTGTTTCAATTCTTTGTAGACTATCTTCCCCTCCCCTCCATCCTTTGTTCTTTTTAAAAGCTTGAAGTAAACTCTGTCCACTTGTCTCTAGCAGAGAGAACAGAGAGAGAGAAGAGAGAGAAGGAAGAGAGAGAGAGAAAAGAGAGAGAGAGAGAGAGACCTTTTGACTGGGTGACTCCAGAGGCTTTGGCTCTTGTTGCATAAGACATTGAACAGCCCAAAGCCCCATCAGAAAATCAAAGGCTCTGTGGAGCACAAACTGCATACTGATCCCCCCCCCCCGCAAGACTCTGTGGAGCTGTGAAGTCTTACTCCTGTGCTGGTGGAGGAGAAGGGGATTGGGTGGGAGGTGGTCGGGTTGGACAGGATGCATCAGACAGAGCCTGGCTTCAGCACATCCGCATTCACCACCATCCCCCCCAACACACACACACACACACACACACACACACACACACACACACACACACACACACACACATACACACACCATCATCCTTTCCCTCGTCTACCCCTCAATGCCCATTCCCATAGAACAGTTATTCCTGGATCCTCTGTGTCTGTCTCTCGCACTCTCTCATACTCTCATTTGCCCTGTCTCTCCTTGTATCTCTCTCTCTCTCTCTCTCTCTCTCTCTCTCTCTCTCTTTTCTCTCTCTCTCTCTCTCTGTCTTTCACACACACACACACACACACACTCCCCCACCCCTTTGACTTAACCAAGGTTGACAGACAGAAGTTCTCTGGTGCCAAACCAAAGTGAGGAGCGTGTGTGAGCTTGCCATTCTTGTTTCCGTGTGTTTGTATGTATGTGAACATTGTGTTGCGTCCTTGACGGATGACCATCTGATGACCGGAGTGGTCTGAATTATGGTTGATTATGAATTTGTGGGGTGTGTGTGTGTATGTGTGTGGGGGGGTGAGAAGGAGCGCACTCCTCTAAACTGAGATGCCACGGCCGTCCCACTCTTCTCTCCCATCCGTTTCCTGTTGGAGATGACAAACATGGCTCAGATTCCCCGGCGTGCCATACATTCTTTTGACTCCTTTTCTCTGTGATAGAGAAGATTCAAAACGTCCCACTCCCAAAGTGGACATGCAGTACAAAGACACCAAAGTACAAACACACACACACACACACACACACATACTTTTTTTGCTCCATCTTTCACTCTTTTCTCTCTTTCTCTTTCTTTCTCTCTCACACACACATACTCACACACACACACACACACACACACAAACAGCTGAGACAGGGGGTATTCAGTTTGTCCAAAGCCCTTTTCCCCATCGGCTGTTTTCCTTGTAATTCATCTCAAATGTGCAGATCCAAAAAACATGTTTGCTTGAATGAGGTCCACCCTGCACCTCTCGAACTCGCCCGCCCCTCCGCCTGCCCGCCTGCCCTCCTACACTGGCTGGCTGGGGAGAGGAGATGGTTTTCTTAGTATGGCTCCAAGTTTCACAGCCAACTGCTGCCCTGGCACCTTTGTCCCACCTGACCGAACAGGTCCAGAGTGGCCGGCCAGCCAGGCACCTGGTCTCGTCTCGTCCACCCCCTTGCCTCAGCAGATTTTTGTGCCCGCTCGAAGTGCCCAGGCTGTCTGTTTATTTGTGTGTGTATGTGTTTTGTGTGTGTGTGTGTGTGTGTGTGTGTGTGTGTGTGTGTGTGTGTGTGTTTTCATTGTCGTGATAAGACAGCTCTGTGGTGATCTTATTTCCGTGATGGCGGTCGAGTTCGTAGGATGGAACTTAGTCTTTCTGTTTTCTTTCACTTTAATGACCTTTTTTTTTATTTCTTGTTTTTGTTTTATTTTAGTCATATTTTATTACTATAATATTTTATAATTTCCATTAACAATTGATTAACTGACAATTATGATTTCTTAACTAGTCATCTTTTGCTATGGATTTCCCATCCTTATCACATAAATATTTTCTCTTTCTGTGATCATACTCCCTTCATCTTCTCTATCTCTCTCCCTCCCTCCCTCCCTCCCTCACTTGTTCGCCATGGTACACATACCCAATATGATGTATGTACCATCTGGTTCCAGGTTTCTCTCTTTCCGTCCTGTCACGTACACATGCATGTTGTTTTATTTCAAACTCAGCTTCTGTTACACATGTTTTTCTTGTTACATCTAGCTCACAGATCACGCCACGTTGGTCAATTTGACTGAATTAGACCAAATTACCAAGCGAAACATACCAAAAAAAAATGAATAATGGATACTTTGGATCGTCAAACTTTTTCTTTTTTTTTTTGTTTTGTTTTCTCAAGTGAAACTTGATCCAGCTGTTGTAGGCAGCTCCACTCTGACTTGCATTGCTCCTTCCACCTTATGTTTAGTCCTTAGTGAGTGATTTCTGAGGTAAAAACCCTAATCAAATCCTACAGCAGGCTGCTCCTTCATTATATTTACCATGGAAAATCATTGTCTGACTTGTTTTGCCTCAAATGTCTTGCCGTAATGGCCATCTATATAATCTATACTGCACGCATCTGCTGTGCTCCGTCCCACAACAGATATTTTATGCCGGTGGACTGCAATCCAGACGGTTTCTTTCCCCCCTCTCTTTGCAGTCTACAACATATATTTTCCCTCTCTTCCTTCCCCAGGCTCTAGTTGATTTGTGTGAATATCACCCGGAGCCTGCTTGAAATTCCGGTCCAGGCGCCCTGGAATAGGTGCTACCAAACTTCAGAATCAGTTTGAGCGCTAACGCGTGATGACTGGTGTATTCCAAGTCATTAAATATTGATGGTCATCATTTCCAAGTCTTATTGAAGTGTTGCCCAAAATGCGCTGGCACCACGGTCTCGGGGTCTCCGACTGGAATCCGCCTGCGCTGCGCGCCATCCATAATGCAGGAGATTGTTCTTTACCTTGACAAGCGAGTGGAGGAAGTCCTGGATGCCGTGGCACAAAGGCCCAGCCCAGGCTTGGCCAGAGGAGGAGAGGAGGAGAGGAGAGGGGAGGAGAGGAGAGGGGAGGAGAGGAGAGGAGAGGGAGGAGAGAGAGGAGAGGAGAGGAGAGGAGAGGAGAGGAGAGATGGAGAGGGAGGGTGAAAAAACAAGTTTATATCGTAGATTCCCTGCAGAGCGAGATCAACTAAGACGAGATCCACATTGATTTCCTTTGTGTGCATAATGGTTGTGTATGAGTGCAATGCTTGTGTGACTCTCTCTCTCTCTCTCTTTCTTTCTCTCTGTGTGTGTGTGTGTGTGTGTGTGTGTGTGTGTGTGTGTGCCTTTCACAATGATCACAGCACTCTTAAAAGGAGAGTGTGCTTTTTGTGATGGAAAAAAGGATGACATGTTCACCAAGGCTAAAGGAACAGGTTGCAATGGACCGTGGGAGAGATTACTTCCTAAGCATTCCCTTACCACATCATCCTCATAGATTTCACATATCCAAAATGGGTGATCTGAAAGTATAAACTGAACTGTCGTATCAAATAAAGCAATTGCGTCATTCATTTGGACTAGCCTATTGTTTACTGATTTTTTTTTTTCAGAGTTAATTTTAACACATGTGGAGAGGGTGGACATTTAGAGGTTTGTTTAGTTGCTATGTTGTATCGCTACTTCCCTTTTGCTTAGCCCTGGCATTTGTTGGTCAAAAGCAGTCTTGTGTTGCCTGTTAAAACAAGCCTATCCTTCTCCTTAACTGACTGACAAGGAAGCGTCAGCACAGGCTCCCCGATCAGTGTGCTTATCCCAGAAATCAGTACCACCACCATGATTACAGGTACTGTTGAAGGACCCTAAAGGCCCTACACCCAAAATCCGTAATAATTTTGCATGTGTGTTCTCGGTCTGTCAAATACAGAATGCTGCAGTAGGAAAGCTCATTCACTGACACTATACAGATCGAATCTGGTCCAAAAACTTTTTTGACGGACAAAAGTTTCGGATTTGGTGTGTTCAATGTGAGGTTGTATTTATTTTTTTAATCATGTGACAATTTCACATGATAAAGAATACAGACTCGGCATGCAAAGGCCTTGAGGCTGAGCTCTTCCTCATCAGTCTTTTGGGGTGCCTCAGTTCCCCTGGCAACGACAGCGGAATTCCAAGAAAGAGAAGAGAGGTGGCGAGAAACAAACCACCAAGATTTCAACCCAGTGCACTACACCGCCTGGATGCCAGACCAACATTGGAGATGAATGTTTGAACGGCGTACTATCAACATTGTCGGTGATCATGCCGGACAACATCTGTAGAGATCTCATTACACACACTCACATGCATTACAAACATCAAACGTCACAATTAAAATGCGGAACAAATTCAATCAGAGCTATTAGAACCGATTAGAACGTCTGATAGTTGTGGATGCTGGTCCTCTTTGTACGTGCAGCTAAGTGGGTTATGTGTGATGTAGGTTATGTTGGTATGATCTCTGTTTCCACAACCCCTCTTGTTTTGCCTGTAGGCTTGAACAAACAGTTCCCCTCTGCAGTAATGGGCAGTAATGTTCTTGGCAGGCCGGAGCAATCTTGCAGTGTTCCTTGGTGGAGGTCCAGATTGCATCATGGGGTCCCGTGTCTCTCACACACACACACACACTGCTGGTTGTTTACCAGATACCATAGCACCACTTACTGTCTTGAGTCCTCCAGCTGTGACTGAAGACCCACTGCTCCCTCGCAGACTTCGAGTCTACAGTGCATCAATGTCAAGTCATCGTATTGTTGTTTTCACTAAGCATCTTTGTGCAATGGTTTGTCTGATGCACATTTCACCATAGATGTTCTTTCTCTTGTCCTCTCTCCCTCTTTCTTTCATTCTTTCTCTTTCCCTTTCTTTCTTTCTTTTTTTCTTTCTTATCTTTTTCTCCCTCTCCCTCCTCCCTCCATCTTCCTCCTGCAGTCCAATAAGGTTCCAGTGGTCCAGCACGGGCACCACGTCCACCCACTCACGCCACTCATCACCTACAGCAACGACCACTTCCCCCCTGGCACTCCGCCCTCACACCTGTCCCCAGAGATCCTCGACCCAAAGACAGGTTTGTGCTAGGCCCAACACGCACACACACACGCGCACACACATGCACACACACACATGCACATACACACACAGTAATACTGGTTATGGATTGGGCTAGCAATACATAAATCTTACTCTGGCTTATTTACAAAGTAGATCCAATTTGTTGGCCGTATCACACTTGCATATTAATTCACCAAACTCGTTGTTTAGTTTAAATGAACTGTCATGTTGCATCCAAGCCTTAAATTGAAATACAAACATTCAGAATGTAGCAACATTTAGCATATGAGGATGGTGGTTTTTAGCTAGTTGGATGCCAGTAGGCCAAGTAAAATAGCGATGTTTCAAAGCTAAGGTTCATCAGAATCCTGCGATATGCCTGCTTGACAATGGGAGAGATGTAACTAACGACTGGCCTTTGGCCATAGCAACCATCCATTTAGAACTAGTAATGGCAGTTTGTCCTGCAAGTTGAGAAATTAGTTAATATGTGTCAGAAAAAAGTAGTTCTACAAACCAGACAGTTTTAGCGATTAAAACGTTTAAATTATAACAGGAAATGAACACAACGCATGTGGCAATAGTGGAATAAGCAGGATAATGGACTCCACGGTTGTCTCTTAACAGAAAATAATGCACTTATGAGGTTTAAACCGTAAGCTCCGCTGCGCATCGGGCCGTATTACAACCTCGACCGTGCATTATTTTCTGTTAACAGACCACCGTGTCGTCCATTATCCCTTAAATAATGTACTCTTTTTTTATTTGTATTTGTGTATGTCACTGTGCTTTGTGTGGACATAAAAGCAGAAAAGGGGAAAGGTTGTGAAAACCTCAATTGAAATTGTTGATAAGAAATCACATTTGTGTATGTCGTTGTGCTTTGTGTGGATGACCTGAAGCAGATATCTGGTGAAAGGTGGTGAAAAGTTTTGATGTTGTTGATATGAAATCAAGAAAACCGCTCCCGTTTTCTTTTAGGAATCCCACGTACCCCCCACCCATCAGAATTGTCCCCATACTACCCCCTGTCTCCTGGAGCTGTGGGGCAAATCGCCCACCCCCTAGGATGGCTCGTGTCACAGTGAGTCATGAAAACATAACACATTCTGCCATTAACAGTACTGTTGTGCTTATAATTTCATTCATTTCTTTCATATATATCTTTGTTTTATACATACATACATACATACATACATACATACATACATACATACATACATACATACATACATACATACATACATACATACATACAGACATGCACACATCTTATACAGTTTTGTGCATTTGTTGGGCATAGTTATTTTCTATTTTCGGCGTAAATAGGAAACATCATATTTAGGTATTTTTGGTTTGCTGTACTTTGTATGTTGTAAATTGATGAGTACAACAACTATACAAAATCCATGTCATTTTGAAAGCATAACCACTTTACAACATAAATGGACTGCATATGCTTTAATCGACTCCTCCAAGCCCCCAAAGTGCTTTACAATGTCATGCCTCACATTCACCCATTCACACACACACTCATACAGACCGATGGCAGACAGCATAACAACTTTACAACATAACTTTTTGCACAGTACTGTATGTATACCACTATTAGCAATACTGTGTATGCACTAGGCTAACAATACTTAATGGCTAAGAAATCATAAATCTCACCCTGGCTTATTTACATTGACTGGGTTTCTGTAGTGTGAATGTGATGCTAATGCATAATGCCGTTGTGTAGTAGTCTGAAGCACTGATCGTCTGGCTGTCTTTGCTCTCTCAGACAGGGCCAACCCATGTACTCCATCCCTCCCGGAGGGTTCCGCCACCCCTACCCAGCACTGGCCATGAACGCCTCCATGTCCAGGTACAGCCACTTCCCTACCTGTCCATACTACACACACACAGACACACACACACACACACACACACACACACCTCTGTTTGGCGGTTGCCGAGCAGACGGCTGTGTGCACCCGGTCGCGGCCCCCTGATTCCGATTCAAATGTATCAGCCAGCCGTTTGGGAGCAGGAATTAAAAGGCATGAAGCGGGAAGCGGCCCAAGCCAGTTGGGCCGCGCTCAGCTATGAGTGGATCGCCGCGCATTCCTGCTCTGTTTTCACGGCTAACAGGGACCTAATGTGGCTGAACAGCCAGGCGTGAAATGGGACCACGCCATGTGTTGATCTGGGATGCTGTGTGTCTGTGTCTGTGTGTGTGTGTGTCTGAACACAGATGCTGGGAAATAGTAGTGCATGCTTGCAATTGTGTATGTCTGCTGGCCATAGGGCATCGCCTGCAGGAGAAGCGAGTTTGCACTCACGTGCAATAAGACCGCTGTCTTTTCTGCAGTGCAGAGTACAACTCTTGTGGGAAACCAGCTTCGGCCTGAGTTGAATGTTGAGTGTCTCTTGCTCAAACAACACACACACACACACACACACACACACACACACATGCATGTGCACACATGTGTGAGTGCACACTCACACACACATTCACACAAACACACAAGATGAAAGCCTGGTGTAATGATCAGGAGGAATCAAACTGCCTCAAAAAAGTGAAAGCTCCCATGTGATCTTCTCTGCAGCTCTATTCCAATGGGAGAGATTTGTACAAGTCCTTACGGTGTGTGTGTGTGTGTGTGTGTGTGTGTGTGTGTGTGTGTGTGTGTGTGTGTGTGTGTGTGTGTGTGTGTGTGTGTGTGTGACCTGAAATATTAACACCAAAGTCTGTGGGCAATCTGACACGGAATTCCTGAGTGTGTACTGAATGTGCACTCTATCAGTCTTTGTGCTCTGATGCTAACACATCCCAGTTGTAAGGGCAGACTTCAAAGTAAATAACCGATATGGTTTGATCCTTGCCATCGCCTCTCTCTTCCGCAATGTCTCTTAGGAGTTATAGTAGTTGTTCACTTCCTGAATTTATTTAAGTCTTCCACATTTTAGGACTTATCACTTAAATCATAGAGATGTAATGTCATTCTTTTTTCATTATTGACACTGTTGTGGAATACATATTTGCCAAATATTTACAGAAAAATGTTTCAGAGTATTTTTGCCAAAACCACAAGGTGACCGGCCGCACAGGCATCCACCCTTAAGTATCACTTCTTAAATTTCAAAACGTCTGAAAATCACATTTAGATAAACTTACAAAGAAATATACTAAGCTAACTATATACTGTACATACATACATATACTGTATATATGTGTGTGTATGTGGCTTGGCAAGTTTTTTTTTTAATTCATTAATTCATTTATTTATTTATTTATTTTGTATTATTATTATTTTTTTTATTTTTTTTACTTATTTTTATATATTTATGCTAACTAATAGTTCATGGTTACCTGTGTGGGAACTGATCAAGTAGTCCGAGCATGCTGTTTGCAGAGGCCAGTGTAGCTGGTGTGCTGCTGTGACTAAGAGGAACCAGAGAGCTTGTTCATGACAATGCCTCATTGTGCTGGCCTCTGGAAACTGGGAGCAGAGTGTTGGTATCTGAAGGCGTCCTGTTCAGGCTGCCGTACAAGACGTTTCCGTGTTTTAAAAAAAAAAAACAGGAGGGGTAAAGGAAAGTGGTTTCATGTGTCTGCTCCCTGCCGTCGCTGTGGCAACAGCACCCCCCGCCAGCTGTGAAATGGGGTGGGGGGGGGGAATAAAGGGGCTTTTGATGAAGTCTTTATTTGGACAAAATCTGAAATTCGTAGCGCTTGATGGAAATGGGGCTTTTTTGCTGTTATTCTAGTCTAGACATCCCATTAGGCCTCTCCTGCTAATGTTGACATCAACAACTCGGCTGAGACAAAAGACAAAGAGGTCTAGTCTCCGACATAGCCAGTAGTGGGCCAACAGCGCTGGACTCTTTGGGCTTCACTGCATTGTGTCTGGACCTGTAGGGCAACTGGCTTGAGTACTCCCTAAACACCATAGCCCAGATATTGTAAAGGATTGCATGTACATTCACAGTTGTTAAGCAGATGTACATCCAAAAGCAACTTGTATTGTACATGATAAAAGGTACAGATTTTCTGAGGTTGAATGCTCCCAGGTAATGAAGTGTGTTAACCAGGTGTTGGTTGTGTAATATTCTACCAGGTGGACACTGAAGAACCAGATCCTATTTGACCGTGTGTGTGTTCTCCTCCTTGTAGTTTGGTGTCGAGTCGCTTCTCTCCACACATGGTGCATCACCCCCACAGTCTGCACCAAACGGGTATCCCGCACCCAGCCATCGTTTCGCCAGCCATCAAACAAGAGCCCAGCGGGGACCACAGTCCAGCGTCACATTCGTGAGTATCCTCCTCCCCCTTCCTCTTCCTCCTCACCAGTACCTGCTTTCAGCCTGTTTATTCTGTGACTGGGTCTTTGTTTAGGTGTCATTTGTTTATCTATGTCATTTTGTTAGTTTGTTTGTTTTAATCTTGAACTCATATTTTATATATATATATATTTATAGATTTTATATATATATATATATATATATATCAATACCTTTTTGTCATAGGCATAACATAGCCATAGGTTCTGATATTATCAGATCTGATTAGATCAAAGCCTACTGCTGCTACTACTTTGTTTATGTGCCAGTCTCTCACTGCATGTTTTTAAGATGGTGATAAATGGGACAAGTTTTTGAAAAATGTTGCTGTTGTAATGGTTTTTCTAAATGTTTTTCTAAATGTATCAATTGGATGATTGTGACTGGTTGCCTGCTGATGGTTTTAAATTCTCCAGATTAGGAAAACATAATTTGCCTAGTGTCTCTGGCAAAGTGCCTAAACAACATCATTCACTGACTCTACCCGGCAACGTTGCCAACATCGCCATCGTCACCTTTACACCTTTTGCATTCATGATGTGCTAGTGTGATGAAAAGCTGTTTTCAACCCCTGCAGTTTAGGCTTTAACATAACACTGGGCTGAACTCAAGGCCGTGCACCGAGTTTCACTGTGTGACTGACTCACTTGCCCGCCGTTGTCTCGATGTTGCTCAGCAGGAAGTCACCGGGGCCGATGAAGAAAGAGGAGGACAAGAAGCCGCACATCAAAAAGCCCCTCAATGCCTTCATGCTCTATATGAAAGAGATGAGGGCCAAGGTGGTGGCTGAGTGCACCCTCAAGGAGAGCGCCGCCATCAACCAGATTCTCGGCAGAAGGGTACGTAAACCGACAGAGAGAGAGAGAGGGAGGGAGAGAGAGAGACCCAAGTGAGAGAGAGAGAGAGAGAGAGAGAGAGAGTGTGTTTGAGTGAGAGTGTTTGAGTGAGAGTGTGTGAGTGAGAGTGTTTGTCATATCTGAAGTGTGTTCCCTGAGGTCATGTATGTGTATGTGTATGACTGAGAGATAAATTGTTGTGTTTGTGTGGGCGTGAGGGAGCGCGCATGTCCGTGTATGTGTCTAATCTGAAATGTGTGTACTCTGTGAGCATGGGTACGCCTGTAAATCTGTGTTAACTGTATAATTCAGAAGTGTGTGTGTGTGTGTGAGACATGTGCAAGAGAGGAAAAATGTGAGATGGAAGAGTGTTCCACAGTGTGCAACGTATGTGTGTGTGTGTGTGTTTGTGCGTGCGTGTCCTCGTAATCGTTTGTTCACTCACTGACAGCAATGCTGCCTTGTTTACATCCGTAGTGGCACTCGCTATCAAGAGAGGAGCAGGCCAAATACTACGAGCTGGCGAGGAAAGAGCGACAACTGCACTCTCAGCTGTACCCAGGCTGGTCGGCAAGAGATAACTACGTGAGTCCCCACACTGTCACCCACACAACGACAAACGCATAGCACTTCTAGCCAGTCACGGTGGCAAAAACCCATCTCTCAACAGTTCTACCTTTCTTAAGAGCACTCCAAATTATGCTGAGGGCAAAGTTCAAGGAGTACCTCTTAAGCATATAGTTTTTTCAAACACCTCTTCCTCGAACATGACTTTCAAGACTTCAGTCTTCATTTTTTCCACGCTTTTACTTATTGTTCTCTCTCTCTCTCTCTCTCGCAGGGCAAGCGGAAAAAGAGGAAGAGAGATAATAAACCGGAGCCGAAGCCTGAGGGTAAGAGGTTTCTTACTGTCTGTCTGTCCCCTCAGCGCACTGGGCTGAACTTCCTCTCAGGGGCTAAACCTTGTTACCCTCGCAGCAGACTCTTTGAGCTTTAGGAGTGCAAAACGGGCCTATAGATACTCAATGTAATCCATGAAGGAAATCCTGGATGTTTGTGGCTTGTAAAGTGTATCTAATGTCATTTTCTTTTTAAGTCTCACACAACTGAATTGGATTTTTCAGCCTCCGAACTTTAATGGTCAAATTATTGCTCTTCTCCCTTTGGCCTAAAATCACTCTGCAGTTCTTTTGATCCACTGCACCATCTAATGGGGGAGATAGACAGAATCAGAAACCAATCACTGTCCAGCTTTTAACTCCTTTTTTGTTTATGTGTTTATTTATGGCTTTCTCCTGATTTCGAGTTCAGTGGGTTTTTGTTTGTTTGTTTGTTTTGTTTGTTAATTCCCAGTTAGGTTGTCTTTTTGTTCCCGGCTAACTGCTAGCTAACTGCTAACTCCTCTCTCCTCTCTGCGCTCTCGGGCATGCAGCGTATGAGATTCAGTGCTAACAGCGGGCTGTCACAGGCTGGGAGGGTGAGTGCAGGTAGCGGAGCCAGAGTTGTGAAAGTGGCCATCCTCTCTCTTCACCTCCCCAATGACTAGGTCCATTTCCACAAAAGCCCCTCCAGAGCCATTTGAATGCTGGCATGCTTTCACATCACTCCATTACACACACACACACACACACACAGTGAGTCACATAAGGCCATGTGTACCATGCAGACTGGCAGTCCCATAATTGATCACTTAAAACTGAATCACAGCAACTCCTCTGGTAAGCTGTGAAACATCGGACACTTGTACTGGAATGACCGTTTGCAAAAGTTACCGGACCCATTATCCGTTCACCCATCCGTCTGCTGTGTGGGCTAGGCTAAGGCTTGCTACCATTCACTGTGTGTGTTAAAGCTGATGGGAGGCTACTCATTAGCAGAGGTGGGGAAACTCCAGGTCCTCCATCTCCCAAGTGCTGCCATGTGTTTTTTTTCTCCACCCATGCCATGCATCATGCCAGCTGAGCTCATTCACCAGCTCCACCTCCTGGTTTAAGAGCTGCTGTTCCAGTAGGAAGAACCATATGGTTGACTCGGGATACTAGTGTGGACTTCATGTCTTTGCTGAACCTGGAGTTTTTCCGACCTCTGGTTATCGGTTGCATCTTACAAAAGACATCTAATGGCTGTGTGTCTATAAAGTGCAGCTACAGGACCACCTTTCCTAATTTCCTTTTACCTTTTTTGTTCTCTCTCCCTCACTCTATCCCTCTCTCTCTCTCTCTCTCTCTCCCTTTCCCTTGCTTCTTCCCCTCTTAGATTTCTCGGCGCGCAGCAAGAAGCAGTGTGTGCAGTACCTCCCGCAGGAGAAGACCATCGACAGCCCGGCGTCGTCGCACGGCAGCATGCTGGACTCGCCGGCCACTCCTTCGGCGGCGCTGGCCTCGCCGGCCGCTCCGGCGCCCACCCACTCCGAGCAGGCCCAGCCCCTGTCCCTCACCACCAAGCCCGAGGGACGCTCCCACCACCACCATCCTCACTTCTCGCTCCCGGGGAAGCCCCCTTCCTCCTCATCCACATCCTCGTCATCCTCTCCATCCTCCTCTTCCTCCTCCATCTCCGCCTCCCACGCCGCTCTCTCCCTCGCTATTGGTACCTCGAGCAGCCAGTCCACTCCTCACATCCTCTCCCGGCCAATCCCCTTCACTTCCCTGCACCACTCCCTGCTGTCCCCGCCTTCCCCGTTCCACCAGGCTGCCCTGCACTCCCACCATTTGCTTCAGACGCAGCCCCTCTCCTTGGTAACCAAATCAACTGAATAAAACTGCAAAAGCAACTCTTTCTCTTTTTTGTTTCTCTTCCCCTAACGGGTTTTAATAATGCTGTATATTGCTTTTTACCTTTTTAAATAGCCATTAGGTCAATACTTTTTTGATGATGAAAAGGAAATAAATATTATCGGTCAATATTTGATCACCTCCTTTTCTGCCTCTCTTTACGAAAACAAAATGTATTTTTTGTAAAGTTTACTGCAGAACTGGCTTCTTATTTGATGCATTTATCCATTGAACTGAACTACTTGTATAAAAGAATAACATGTATCAAAAAGGTTCTTTAAAAAAAAAACAACAAAAAGGAACAAAAAGACCCCTTTCCTTTTAGCCGTTTAATATTAGTTATGAGTTTAATTCCTAGTCCTGGTAAACTATCACAGCCTTTGCAACAAACCCTCTCCATTTTGAAGTGTGTGATATTGATAAATAAACATTGTACATTGTTTCTTAAAGTCTGTGCCTTTCTCGTTCTTTGGATGTTTTCTAAGTTGGATACTTAATTAATGTTGTTCATATATTATCTCCATTATTGTACATGAGGGTGAATTAGATTTTCAATTTGCTTTGAGCAATAATAATTTCCTAAGCATTTAATTGGACCATTGGGACTAAGACTAAGTTGTAAAAATGAGAAGTGCCTCAAAGAAATCAATTCAGCTCTTTAAACTTTGTTAAGAGTAAACCGGTTTTGATATTGTTTAGTAACCAGTTTGGAATGGTGAGCGACTGAGATTATGTGTGGTTGTGTTGTTAATGGGATGTCAGTCATCTTGTGTTATTATAAAAGACATTTCCAGAAAGTGTTTATCACTGTTCTGCCCAACATCTTATGACCACGGCATAAAGGGGTGCACTTTGCTTCATTTACAGACACTTTAATGACGATATTTCTAAAATAAAAAAAACTGTTTTGCTGATATTTCTGAGGAGTTAAGTCTCCATGTTTAATGGGCTGAATTTTAGGCAACACACACTGGAAAGCAGGGAGCTCTGCCAGGGCAACAAAATCGGCAGCCAAAAATAAATACAAATAAAAAAATAATAGACATCTGTTCCTTCCTGGAATGTAAAGTCCCATAACAACGACGAAAAAAATCAGGTCAGGCTCCCTCGCCACACTGAAAAACTCACTATTTCTGTCTGTGTCTCTTTCTCTCTATCTCTCTCCATTCCTCTGCTCATTCAGTGTCTTCATCCACTGTCAGTCTCTCTGCTAAAGCTTTAATTAACTGCAAGTTAATGTGATGTAGCTCAGGGGACCTCATTAGGCAATTCAATTAGTGAAAAACACACAAGGTAGCTTACAGTTTGTGTGTGTGTGGTGGTGGCGGCTTCTGAGCTGGGAGAGGACTGCCAGCAACAAGGTGATTACCCCCTAACTAGGACTGAGGCAAACAGTGACAACAGGGTGGATCTCATTTTTTTAGTCGGAAGTGGAGGGTTGGAGGGATTTGACCCTGTTTAGCAACTACAGAGGATGCCATTAGACAGACTACAAATATATTTCTTGAATTTCCCCTTGGGGATCAATAAAGTATCTATCTATCCATCTATCTATCTATCTATCTATCTATCTATCTAAATATATGATTTGCTATATGGCAACGGCTGCACTGTAGAGTTGTTTGTAGCCTATTAGCCAGGATGTGCACTACTAAATGTATATATGCATCAGTTGTGTAGCCTAGGCTACTAAACGCTGAAAAAATGTAAGATTCCTCTTGGTAGGCCTACTGATGCAGTGTGAAATAGGCTTGCTTGCACCTGTGTATAATAAGGCTCATGCTTATTTTCTTAAGCGTGGGATAGGTCTTCACAATCTCTGGCTTGCAAATCATGTAACACACAGTCAGGTGTTAACTGACATCCAGCACATGGTCATTAGCTAGTTTTTGTGTATGAAATCAGATTTTTGTCTTTCTCAGAAAACAAACTGACGTCCGTAGTTCTTGTGCGTAGGCCACACTAGAGAGTTGCCTCCGCTCTACGTGTTGGTTTGTGGGAGCGTGTGCGGCCGGTGGGACAGACTGACAGACAGGCGTGTGGGCAAAACACACACACACACACACACACACACACACGGGGCCTATTTCCTCCTCTGCCCCACGGTGAGATGTGGCGCTGTCAGTGCCTCGGCAATCATTAGATCTGAGGAGAATCTGCCCGTTTGCCTTTCTGCCTTGCACCATCCGGGGGGCCAAGGCCACGGTCTCGGGTGGCACGACGGCGTTCGCCCCGAGCCGCGACTCACATCCATCACCAAAATTAAAGGTAATGAGTTGTCAAAAGCAGCCCGAAAAAAGGCTTCTCAAGGCTAGGCCGCCACTCGGCATGCCGTAGCCTCCGACACATCCAGAGGCAGCTGAGAAAGCGACACGGGGTCTGAGTGACTTACATTTACTGGCTGTTCCTATCCAGGGTGAAGGAACTGGCTGATGCGGGATAATGACCTCAGCTTCTTTTGTCACTCATCCAGCGCTTCACATAATCACTTCTTTTGTTTCTCTCTGGCTCCGAGAGACACTGAGACATGATGACCACTTATAAGTAGGCCAGCCCTATGCGTATTTCTCTTGTTTACTTTCTGTTCTTTTTCCAGCACTGATTATTGACTATTGTCACGTGCAAATGCAATCTGTTGTTAACACCAGTGGGTGTGTGTAATATACAATCTCCGCTTTACCTTATAATGATGATGATACAGGTAGCCGACAAATCTCTCAGGTCCCTTAAAATCACTTTGTCCTATCGCCATCTTTGTTTTGGGGTGTATTTGTTGCTGCAGACATCTGTCGGAAAAGCACAAGGTCAGAATTAATACATGTTAATTTGCCTCATTAAATTTGTGCAGTCACTTGCCAAGGTTTCTCTTTTGGGTCCTCCTTTGATCTTGAATTCATGCCAGGTTAACCCTTTGATGATGTGAAATGCAATGCTGTGATGCAGTCAAATATATTCTACACTATATATTATAAATATGTTCTATATCTCCCTTAAAACAGAATGCATAGAACAAGCACATTTTAAAATGAAGTGGGTACAAAGGAACCTATTGGACACATTTGGGATGTCACTTAACAAAAATAACAGCCTATGAAAGACATGATCCTTCACGGGATTAAAAGTGTATATACTGTATACTTCAGTCATTTGCAACTGATATATTCTACTAAAAGGATGCTTTAGTCAAAGCAATGCATATGCTACTTAAACATATCCTTCAGCCACATGATCCATCAAACCTGGTGTTGTTAGTGCCTTACACCAACACTTGAACTATAACATTAATGCTATATATATTTTGCTGATAACTTTTTGGTAAACTTTAGTTCACTTCAAATAGTTTATATATATATATATATATATATATAAATATATGTATATGTGTGGGGCATCATATATATGTATATATCTATGTGGCATCATCCTCACAAATCATATAATAATAATAATAATAATAATAATAATATACATTGTTTCTTGATTGATCTTGTGATATGGCCCTCTCTCACATAGTGCATTTAATATTTATTTAAAAATATGTATTAGTCCTAATTTAATTAATTCATAATTTATATCTTCTGGTGTGCTTTCCTACTGTTGTATCTGTACCATAGTGGTACTGAACAACTGGACATTTTAATTTTCCGTTTGGGATTATTACATTTTCTATCTATCTATCTATCTATCTAGCGATCAATCTATCTATCTACCTTTCTAAAGTATCTGGATCGACCTGCATGGTTTCCTTCCCTTTTCTTTGAATGCTGATATCATTGATTGTTTCCCTGACGTCCTCATCCAATTCGACGTGACGCAGCAGGTGGGACAATGAAGGCAGGAAGCCTAATGACTGACTCTACCCTTAGTTTATCCATTATTAACATCTGCTTGACCTTAAAAGAGGAATCACAAATGCTAGCAATGAATGTGCAGGATTGTTGAGGGCTTTAAATGTCAGGCAAGATAATTAGGTCACACTTATGACTTATTTGCAGCTTCTCTTCCTCCAACTGAGAAGCGTTGTTAGTCTAATTAGCTTTGGGTGATTAGCAATATGACGATCAGATCTTTTCTGAAGTCAAACCAGTAGCATCATCTAAGATGAAGCTCACAGACTTTTACAGGAATACATGCTGTACTGTTTCACAACCATTTGACATGGCTGCATTTTTAAATATGTATTGTTGCTTGTAGTGGAAGCCTTAAAATTAAAATAAAATTCTACAGTAATACTGAATGAGTACCATTTCACTTGTAGCTCAATTGATTCTAGTGTTTCAATTAGATGAAGTGGTCTGAGTTTGAACTGCTATTCTGGGGCCCAAAAATACCTACCCCATTTATGTTGAGGTAGGCCTACCTACCAATACTGCCTCAGAGGACAGTCGATTCATTGGTGTTATGCTGCCCTCTACTGTTAAGTAACACTAGCACAGGGATTGGCTTCTCCGTCGATCACTCCATGTTTAGTTTGTATGGCGCCCCCAAAGGGACGTGGTGAGAATTTTTGTTTTATAGCTCCTCTGGTGTTCCCTTGCTTGCAGTTGCAAGTTTTGCATTCCCTCACAAAGTCAAAAGTATTGTGAGGAAATGCAAAACTATTGTGAGGGAACACAAGCATTGCAAGGGAACACAAAACTATTGCCAGGGAATGCAAAAAGAGCTCTAAAAATAAATCCACCTCTAAAAAATAATTCCCACCATGGTCCTTTGGGGGCTCCTTAAGTGTGGATAACGTAGTAAAGGAAAAATGGTCCCAACCGTCTTTTACAGTAATGGTCTACATGACTAGGAATGGAGTCAGAAGAATTTCACAGAGCATGCATATAGCAGATCAAGTTTTTTAATATACCAGTAAAATAACAATAAAACTATCAAAGATGGGTCTCCCGTCATTATGATACAAAAAAAAAAAAGTAATTGTAATCGTAACCACATTCAAATAAGGTAAATCAAAGTCTCAGTTCAAGGTCAAATTTAATTGTGCTTTTATCAGAAACATCCACTTTTGTATCCAGATAGAAGAAACCAAAAGCAATTGGTTAATGCTCTCTAGTACCCTAAGTCCATTTAAAAGAGAAAAGCAAGCACTTAATCACCAGTTTCTGACTTGAAACTGAGTCTAGTGGCACTTTGTTGTGAAGTCACTGTGAGAAAACACATCATGTCTTGTTTTGTATCCATGCTCTGTGAGAGCATTATTATGATGAAACCACTGAGACAACTTAAAAATGATATATTAAAGAGACAGTACAATATTCAATACACAATGCTGTTGTTGGAGTATTCCATATTTCATTTTAATGTTGAATTAGTCATACAGAGACATACTGTAGTTGATATATTTTTTTCGAATAATAAATACAACTAAAACTAAAATAATTCATGAATTTAAAGCTGAACAGTTTCAACAAAAATCATCTGTTGGACCCATTTAAAAATATCAATAAACATCCCCTAAAGACGATATCCAAAGCAATGACTGAATCTTCAGGAAGGGAAGAATTTGTTCAAGAGGGGTCGTAAATTCCACTTCTTAGCTTCGACAAACATGTAGACAGTCGCAAGCAGGTCAGGAAACAGTTCCCTCAGGTCGATCCTCTCTGCTTCATCAGGGCTAACAAATATGCAAAACAGGTCAATAGGCTTATGAAACACAAGTACTGGGATTTTACCCTTAATCTGTGAAGTTATCTTCCTGAGTTCCATAGTTACCTACTGGTGTTCGTAGAGATTGCGTATGAAACGCAGCAGAGCCAGAGTGTTCTCTGGGTAAGGCGACGTGTGATTATCCAGCTTGTGGACCAGCTCAGGGGAAAACTGCCATTGGGATTTATGAAACAAAGAACCAAACAAACAAATAAATACATGAATGGCATTTTAGTCCGCATATCAAACTAGAATGCAAGGTATAACTACCACAGTTGCTGATAGCAAGTGTATACTGTAGTCTGCATTGCACCCAGAGTTTGATGCTCATCTCACTTTGTTTTTCCAGTCAGCGAAGGTTTTATCCACTGTGCATTTCTCCAGGTCCTCAAAGAGCTTCTTGTCTGCATTTCGACAGTTCTCTGCTTCACTCTGATTACCAACTTTTGTCAAAAACTCCACCCTCCTGTCAAAGGAAAAGACACACCATCAAAAGTCAGAAGCAGTTTTTGAAAAACATTTTTATCTGTGTCTATCAAAAGTCAAGGAGTTTTATCAGTACAGTCATCATTTTAATAGTCCAGTCATCCATCAATGGAGTGTATCATTCAAGAAAGCTGGTGTATCAGCCAGGTATATAAGAAAACTTGTCAAACACATCAGCACAATAAATCTAACTGCAGCTGTGTAACTGTGGCTGTCAAACCTCTCATTCTCCCAGAAGTAGGGGTGAGTGAGTGTGTCCTTCACTCTTGGCCTGTCTTTGGGGTCATCTTGGATCATCCTCTCAATCAGATCTTTAGCCAGCTCATCTTCCACCAAATCCAGATTGTACTTCCCGTCCAGAATATTAGTCTCACAGCGAATCCCTTCCCCAAAAGGATAGTGTCCACAAGAGAGGATGTAGTACACCAGCATTCCTGCAACCTGACACAAAGTCTGTTGAGACCACAACGTATTATGCAGTATTTATTGATGTGTGTTGTTGTGTGACATTAGCACCACTAGATGGCAGTGTGAAGATCAGACCATAGCCAGGTATGTGAAATACCAATGCAGTCTCCAAGTAAATGTTCTGCCTACTTGGCGTGCACACCTCATCAATACACAGGCTATTGTGCAACGAATGTGGTCCTGTGACAACATACCTGGACATCTGAGCTCCTTTTAAAGCCACTATCACTCTTCTCTTCAAGACTCTTTAACACTTCTGTGGCCTCCCAGCATTTGGTTCCTGCAGGCCTTGTGTGCAATATTGTCTGTCCAACATTCAGTCTTCTACTGATGCCAAAATCAGCCAGCCTTGCTTTTCCTTGGATATCTAACAAAACAAACAAGGGAACTAGTTAGGTCAAGTATTGCAACTTGCAACTACAGGAAAGTGTGGTCTTTCTCCCCACTCTACACGCATGCATGCACACTAACGCACACTAACGCACACGCACGCACGCACACACACACACGTGTAGCATACAGAATGAACAGTATTAGTTAGACAAAGTGGTAACTGTTCTCACCAATCGAAACATTTTGGGGTTTGATGTCCCTGTGAAGCACTTTGTTATCCTGACTTTGAATGACTTCTACATCTTTTCCTGGTGGTTTTCTGGTAAAAGTTAATTCTCTGGTTGAATGTATTCTTCCAGGGTGTACTCACAAAGCTGAAGGGCTAGGTAGCCAAAGTTTTCATCCTCAACAAAGTCTACATATCGCACAATACTGGGATTGTCAAGCCCGCGTAATAAATCCTCCTCATTTTTAAGCACCTGGTAGTTTGACTTGGTCATGCGTTTAATAGCAACTTCAGTGCCATCCTCTCTGAGGCCAATATAGACTTCTGTGCCATCACTTCCTTTTGCAATTAAATGATCAGGACAAAAAGTAAGATTTCTTTTCTGTTGTCCTCCTGTAAGCAACTGCTTCCAACTTGTCCTTCCAGCGAATTCTGGGTTGGTTCCAACGTCGTGGAATTCTCATTGTTTTGTCAGTAACAGAAGAAAATGGTTGAACACTTGACCTTTGCTCATCAGCAGAGCAAGACTCATGAACTGGATTCATGAGAGTATCACAGTCTGAAGCATCACTGAACCAGAGACCATGTCATTTGTTGATGGATTTTCTTTATTCCTCTTCTTCCTCTCTTTTTCTTCTATCTGGGAAAACACTTCCTCTTCAGGTGATTGTCCATTGGAGGATTGTTTTGTTAGGTTATCATTCAGTTCCCTCAATTTATTTTTTAAAATGTCATCCATCCAACTGTCTGCAGAGAGCAGTATCCTCTCAGGTACTGCTGTGACACCAAGGGATGTGATAACCTCACGTGCACGCCCATATGAGTACAGGTGTGCTATTACCATAAGTTGCTGCACCAGTGCAAATTGGTTTCCTTGGATGTGTAAAGGGCACTATGCCTTCGCACAGCTTGCACAGCTCATCAATAAATCGGGCATCTAAGCCATCTTCTTTCTTAGTCTTCTGTGTGATGATGTATAGCAATTGCAGACAGACATCAGGAGAGGCAGCCAGAGGTGTTGCAAGATATGTCAAATGAGTGGGAGTGAAACCCCCAGTGCTATTTCCTTCATTAGGCACAAAGCTAAATGTAAATTGTTCTATAGGCATTGTGGGTAAATTTTTGATGGTCACATCAACATATTTGTCCAAGTTTTGACCATCTTTTAGCCACTTGATAGCCAATTGCCTATATGTTGAAGCATCAGGCCCGACAATTGAAAACATCCCGTCCAAAATGGTATGTTGCATTTTTTCGGTGTACCTCTAAAAAATACTGCTGGTGCAGTTGGAACACATCCTCTGGATGCTTTGTTGCTACATCACAGCAATAGTCAACAAAAAGAGCATATTTTGTAATTTGGTCATCTTCCAAAGACATTTCATGTAGCATCTTCGATAATTTATCTATGTTTGGATTGTGTACAAAATGTAAATCAGGAATAGCTCCATGTCTGAGTAGTTCCTTTGCAATATCCTTTCTGTTGTTACATGCAGCTTGTATAATGGGCAATCCCAAATTAGGATCAGCCTTTAAATGTAATAGTTGTCTGACTAAATGAATTGAAACATTAAACTGTGAAGCATAAAGGTGTTAAGCCTCTACTTGACGGGATGTTAGCATCAGCAGCGTCTCTGAGAAGGTATGTACAGATCTCTTCATTTCCACAGGCAACTGCTGCACATAAGGGGGTAGATAGATAGATAGATAGATACTTTATTGATCCCCAGGGGAAATTCAAGGTCTCAGCAGCATACATACAAGACAAACACATTCTATAACAGCAGAAGAGTAACATCATCATCATCATCTTTCAATTGCTCACAAGGATATAGTTCATTAACCTTAAATTTCAGCTTTTTTAACTTCTTGAACTTCCCATCAATAATGCACTGTATGACAGGATGTGTCTCCCTCTTGACATCCTGAGGTTGTACACCACGTAATGTAACCTTTGGGGAAAGCAGATGATAACATTAAAACTACATTGTTCAAACCCCAGTATTCAAATGTAGTGTTTTATTAATATTCTGAGGGCCAGATGTGCGAATGTAGCGGAGTAAATAATTCCACTTGCCATTAAAATTGAACTTTTCATTTAGCTAGTAATTTCTCTATGAGACAGGCTTTTCATGTAACACGAGCGCCATCTATTGGTGCTATTCTGCTGATGTTTAGGGTGAGTTCTTACACACTATCACAAATCTGTCTTACACACTATCACAAATCTGTTCTATCAGAATAAACGGCTGTGGTAGCCAGAGAGAGTCAACACCTCGTTGTCTATATAAAACAACGCAAGAGAGAGAGTACACACCCGCTACAAATGGTGCCATGACCCATATAGGCCGTAAGGTGAACCCTGTTATCGTTTCATCCCGCTCCAGTCTGGCATCTACACAATCTTTAGATCATAAAAAAGAACGAGTCGTGCTTAGCTACCAACAAAAAGTTCGTCGCTGAAATTCCAGTCGATTGTCGATGCGTCTATGTTTTATGCAGAACTAGTGTCTTCAGAGCGTAATAGGTTTTCGTTCGAGAGTGGTGGCACGGTTCGACACGTGATCGTTCTACACCAATGAGGCAGCTGCTTATTGTCAACAGAATGGCAATGGCAGCTCCCATGGTTAGATTCAACGTTACCGATAGTTACCGGAAAACACCCGAACATCCTCAAAAGTGGGCTAAATGGATTCTAAACAGTGCTGTATACATAGCCGCATCCAAGAAGAACAATGAGGCAAATATACGATAATGTTTTACGTTAAGTCATTTATAACAAGTTTCAAATACCTGGGAGTAGCCTACACCTTAGGCTACTGTCGAACATGACTGAAAACCCAGCACACACTGAAGAAATCAAGACTGTACTTCCTACGTCAGCTGAGGAAATTCAAAGTATCAGCACCCATCAGCTGTGGAGTGTCCTGACAGCATCATCACTTGGTATGTGAACTGTACAGCCCGTGACTGCAGTGCTGCACCACCAGAGCACCGCTCCCTAGCCTACTCTGCAGGAGTCCTACAAGGGAAGACTACGTAAAAGTCGTAAAAACGTAAAAGGAGCCAAAGTACTGTAAAGGACTCCTCACATCCTGACCAAAACAAAACACTGAGGTCAGGCAAATGTCTCTGCTGCTACAAGACCAGAACAGAGAAACTGAGGAGGAGCTTCTTTCCTCAAGCATTCTGTATCCTGCACACACAATGACTATAAACTGCAAACACTTTTTTCCACACTTGCACATGGACTGTACATACACTGCACCTTTATACTGTCTCTTGCTATTTATGAAAAACATTTCTTGATCTTTCTTTCTTCACACTCACATAGAAAAAGCTTAACACCAAAAAAAATGTACTACATGCTTTACGTTAGTATTTCTATGTATGTGACAAAAAATCATTATGCTATCAATAAAAGGCAGTAATTGAATTTATACCAATGACTATTTGTTTGTTCATTCATTCATTCATTCATTCTTCCACAAATGAAAACACTGATCAACCATAAAAAACAATCTTTATGAAAAATATGAAATCAGATATATACAACTGTACAAAGAGAATAAGGACACTTCTATTCCTCACTGTCAGAGTCAGGACAGTTATCTTCCAGCTGCTCTTTTTTTCTTTGTGTTGGCACAATTACAACATACATAAGTCTGTCAACACAGGCCTGCAGAAACACAGGAACATCTGCTTGTTTCACAGGCACTTTTGCAGCCGCAATGTATCACATGCAAAACACTGTTTTCTTGTCATCCAAGTGACGTGTCCCATCCTCTGGCTCCAACCATATCCAGCAGGTGATGGAGCACTTATATTTGCTTTGAGACAGGACCTCATTATTGCAGCCTGGTAGTTTGCCCTTTTTCAGTCTCGCTGTCCGTCTGGCTCAACTCACTTGACTGTGTGGTCTCCGCACCTGATGGATGAGGCAGCATGTCCACTAGTGTATCCTTTGACAGACTCTCTACAAAAACCAGCTCGCAGATGTTGCGCTTGGTGGGCATGTGAAACACCAGCTGGGGGAAATCACAAGTCAGCCTCTTCTTCAACATATCCAGTCTGCAACACAACAAAACAGTGACAATTGAGAGTCACAGGAGTACCACCAAAAGCAGAGAGTGATGGAGGTGGTACAAGACATTACAGGCTAGAACCCATCTGCCATACAGCACATTTAACACCAAAGATGCCCAAGAAAGGCACACAACATCACAAACCACACCACACACACAAACTACACATCAGCACACTACACATCAGATGTTCTCCTTGTTGCCAACTGGTACATGTCTGCAAACAGCAAGACTTAAAGACTGTTTCTCCAAACAGGCCTGTCACACACATTTTGTATAAAGCTGGCCTTGCACATGAGAAATAAGACTTGAGAAAAATCCATTGCCGTTACCTGTAGTTTGAGGCATCAATATCTTCATTTTCTTTAACCAGATCAATGAAGGCCTTCCTCAGCTGGCCCATTCTTAGCACCTCTTTGTTGATAAGCAGCCTTTGCCGAATGATCCTCTCACAGAACACTCTGTAGCTGCTATCAAACATGGGCTCATTCCTAAAACACATATGAATGAGAAGTAAACAAATTAATAAGTGTTGTGATTGTGTGCACATACAACAGAAGGCAGATTAAATGTTTACTTGTATGTTAAGGTACTAGAACTTGAAATGCAATATAATAAATAACTTACTGTTCTTTTAAAGCTTTGGCAGGCCTCGTCAAGAACCTGGTGTACTGGCTGTAGCAGCCTTTGTGGTACTGGACTTCCAGGGCCACACAGTCTTTATCTTTAATGTGTATAAGGATACTTTGATCTGCTTTCAACTCGGCAGCTTTCTGCAATTGGCCTTAACGAAACAATAGGGATAACCCAATGAGTTGACATATCTCACACATAATTACCAGAGGTGAAGTCCAGCTTCAGAAACTAAAAGTCCTACCACATAATCTGTGCCAACCATTCACTTAAACCAGCTGATTCTAATTAGCACAACTGTTCAACCAGGTAGAGCAGCTAATTGACTAGATCACCTGTGTTAAGTGCACAGGTAGAACCAATACATTAGACTTTTACTTTAGTTTCCACGTGTGTGTGTGTGTGTGTGTTTGTTTACCTGCTGTTAATGTTTCGGCCTTAGATAGAGGATCCCTTTGACGCTTGCCTGCTCGATTGATAAGCCTTTCCTTCTTCTTGCATATTATGCAAATGGGAGGAAGTACGGGGCCAGAGCCTGCAATTGGCAGTCCTGACCGGGATCGCAGTTTCTTGGTTGGACTGCAGCCAGACGCCGATGGAATGGCCTCGTCTTCCGAATGGCCTCGTCTTCTGTACCTTTGAGATGGTCTTTTTTGTCCGTGGAATCTCCTGTCATGTCCATGGAAGCCTTCTGCTGGAATATCTCAAACTCCACCTCCAAACATTTTTGGCACACATCCCGCCCCCCCAACTCCAGCCACTTTTGCAGGCTTGAGTGTTCCATCTTGTAGCGGTAAAATGGTTGACCTCCTCATGCTTCACCGAAGCAATGTGCATGTAGCAATGTCTACATTTCGATTTATTACCACAATCAGGTGCATTTTCTTCATCATCTGTGCTGCTTGAGGAAGTCATGGTGGCTGCCATCTTGCCATTCTGTTGACAAAATGCAGCTACCTTATTGGTGTAGCATGATCACGTGTCGAGCCATGCCACCACTTATGATCAAAATGTTATTACGCTCTGAAGACACTAGTTCTGCATAAAACATAGACGCATCGACAATAGACTGGAATTTCAGTGACAAACTTTTTTATGGTAGCGTTTATATTGAACATATTTAACATTGTCTAACCATTGTGATTTCGAATTGGTGCCGTTTTCAGCACAAAAACTCATTTTATTCTTTTGCTCTTTTGCATTGCTCTATGCTGTTCTATGGTGCTTTCTGCCTCTTTGTTGCGCACGCATGTTTTTGTGACGTTCCATAGAAATCCATGTATTCTTCTCTGCATGTGGCTGCTTCTTCGCGAGGGAGTTCTGCGATTCCATCTTGTGAACACCAACTCGACGACGGTGCAGTGAGTTGCCTGGAGTGGCGCACTTCAGACTGGGAGATAATAGCGTTATAGATGAAAAGATAAATAGCGTTTTGTATACTGTTTATTTTCGTGTAATTAGCCTACATATTGAGGTGATTTTTGTTTTCTCCTGAGAGAGTATTGCATTTCAAGTAAGTTAATATATAAAAAAAGGGCAGTTTTTGTGTTTTCCACTTTTAGCCTATTTGCAAATTTTTTTTTCATATACAATTTTTACTGTGCTATTGTTGCTATTCTCGAGTTTTGTGAAATATTATCATTTGCATTACATTGACAATGGACGAGTTAAACTTATCTGGTATCGGTAGGGGTCAGGGGTTATGGCTTAGCCCACCTCTACGGACCGTAGGCAGTCATAGGAAGGGGAAAGTTATGACATCTACCCCGTATCATGCTGAAGTGAATCAGACTGACTGCGATGGAGCCTATGCCACCGCAGACATTCAGACAGGTGACCAGCCTGCTTTTTCTGTGGGTCAGGATGCTGAACAGGTTTCAGTGCATGTTCTTGGTGATTTAGTGAAGCAGATTGGGACCTGCATTGGAAAGAACATTGTCTCATGTCTTAAGTCCATTCCAGCTGGTGATGTGAGTGTGGCTCATTCTAGCATTGCTGATTTCTCTAAAGTTAACCTAACTCTCAGTCACCATAGCTATGATCCACATCCATTCAGAGGGGATAAAACAGATAAACTTTCCATTTCAGAGTGGGAGGAGGCTGTTAAAGTGTATCTGAAAAAGAGGGATGTGAAGTTGTCTGATCAAGCAGAGGTTTTAAGCAAGCTACAAAGTAAAGCACGAGACATATTGAAGGTTGGGCTGCGTAGCAAGCCTACTCTAGACTTAAAGTCAGGTCCCCAGCCTATTTTTGACATGCTCAAACAACACTTTAGTGACTCTGTGACTTCTTTTATGCCTTTGGCTGACTTTTATGACACAAAACCCTTTCCCACTGAGAGTGCTGTTGACTATTGGATTCGGCTCAACAAGGCCGTCGACACTGCTGCTGAGAGACTAAAGAGACAAGGCAAGACTCTTGATAACCCTTCTGGTGAAGTGGCGGTCATGTTTGTCACTCACTGTCCCGACCCTCAGTTGTCTTTGGCCTTTAGCAGTAGGCCACTTGAAGAGTGGACTGCCACCGATGTTCAGGTGAGACTGGATGAGCACCACCAGAAGAAGCGTCTGCAGCAAAGGCAATGTGCTATGCGTCTAACCAATAGCTTGCCTTCTGCTCAGGCTGAGGAGGCTCTGGTAAGCCATGTTCAAACAGCAGTAAGTCCTCCTGCCCCTGCTCTTCAGCCTGCTGTGGCTGGTAAGCCGTTGACAAGTGAGGGATGCTCTCTTGAACATGTTATCACTCTTCTAGAGCGTTTGCTTCAGCGAGAGTCTTCTCCACGCTCTAGGCAGCCTAGGTCTGGCAATCAAACCAGGGCTCGGGGCCCATGTGCTGTTTGTGGCTGTGACGATCATGACACTGTGTCCCACTGCCGAAATGAACGCCTTTGCTTCCGCTGCCATGCTGCTGGACACCGAGCAGTCACTTGTTCAGCCCCTACGAGTGAATCTACGAGTGAGTATGCATCGCCACTTGTCCTAGTTTGGAAGAAGAATGGGGACCTGAGGCTTTGCACGGATTTTCGCTGGCTGAATACCCGCACCATCAAAGACGCGCATCCCTGCCTCACCAGGCTGACGCTTTGGCTGCACTTGGAGGGAATGCATTCTTTTCGACCATGGATTTGACATCTGGCTTCTACAATGTATGCATGCATGTTCATGAGGAAGACAAGAAGTTCACAGCGTTCACCTCTCCATTTGGGCTTTATGAATACAACAGACTCGCACAGGGTTTGTGCAACAGCCCTGCAACGTTCATGAGGATGATGATGGCTATTTTCGGAGACCAAAACTTCTTAAGCCTCCTCTGCTATATAGATTACATTTTAGTTTTTGCTCCTAATGAACAGCTAGCTTTGGAGAGGCTAGAAATGGTGTTTGAGAGATTGAAGGTGCACAACCTGAAGTTAGCTCCCAAAAAGTGCCACCTCATGCGGCCTTCTGTGAAGTTCTTGGGCCACTTTGTGGACAAAGATGGCATCTCCACTGACCCGGAGAAGGTCAGGGCCATTATTGACCTGTGTGAAGAGGATTTGATGGACGGGAGCAACAACATCCCATCTCCCTCCAAGATAAGATAATTTCTTGGTATGGTTGGTTTTTACCAGCAGTTCTTTGAGGGCTACTCCAGCATCAGAAAGCCCCTTTTTGCCCTGACTTCTGGAGTAAAGAGGCTACGATACAGTAAGGGAAAAAGGAGGCCACCTGTGACCAGGAAACTCACTTCTGCTGACTGGACGCCAGAGTGCAGTGAAGCGTTCAGGAGGCTGAAACAGGCTCTGTTGGATAATGCCACCCTGGCTCATCCAGACTTTAGTAGGCCTTTCCTGCTCTCCGTCGATGCCTCCTCAAATGGCCTTGGTGCTGTGCTTTCTCAACTGTCTGAGGGTGATGATATAGCACGTCCAATTGCATTTGCCAGCAAAACTCTCAACTATGCCCAGTCTCGCTATCCGGCACACAGGTTGGAGTTCCTGGCGCTCAAATGGGCCGTTTGTGATAAATTCAGCCACTGGTTGAGAGGCCACACATTCACTGTGTGGACTGACAATAATCCGCTGACCTACATTCTTAGTAAGCCAAAGCTTGACGCCTCGCGAACAGAGGTGGGTGGCGGCTCGCCCGCTTGACTTCAAATAAGGTACATTCCAGGTCCTAAGAATGTGGTTGCGGACGCCTCAGCCGTGAACCTTTTGTGCAGCCTAGCGTACTCCATCGTCTCACAAAGGTCCCTTATGGTGCGCTGATGGAAGAAGCAAACGCCTTGAACCCTGAATGTGTGCAGGATGCTTTTCGGCAGTCCTGTGATCCACAAGCCATGTTGCAGAGGCCCCATTGCTCGACTTTGGCCTCCCGAAGTGCTGTGGCAGGGTCACCAAACCCGTCCATCTCCCAAGAGGCAGTATCTGCTGTTTTAGAGCAGTCTTTGTACATACCGCGGAATAAATAATTAGGCGCTCTTTACTCTTCCCCTCCCATCTTTTTACGCTAAACTCCCACTTTCCCCTGGATCGTTCCATGAATGCATATGCATGACATGACAAACGCAATCTGCCACTTTCAGCTCCCGCGACAGGCAGTTTGCGCTTTTACATCATTGCGGCCTGTTTGTACATACCTCGCAATGATTTTACACGCACATTGCGAAACAAATACGCCTTAAGTGGGCGCTGTAATGCTGTGACAATTATTAATGTTAATGATAATGACCACCGCAGAATACATCTCTCATTTCCACTGCTTCCAAATTCTACTGAGAGAGAATGCTGTGGCTGTGAACTGACCGTGAACCATAATGTGGTGTTATTTCACAATATATTACATAACCTTAATGTAAACAAAGTGAATTCTGTAAATGTATTCTCAAAGATATCTGACAACATTTCAGGAAACAACAAAACAGTCTTGAGCATTTATAAGGCTTTCAAGCAGGCATCTTCCTTCATCGTGTTTTAATTTTTTTGCCGTCTGCCAATGCAAAATCAGTACATATGATGCAAATGCTGCTTATTGCAGTGAAAACGCTTGAACATTTCTTTAAAAGGTCTCTCTGACAACCATGATACCAAAAGACAGTGTGTGTGACAGTGCTAAACAGAGGTCAAATGTCAAAATAAGGTGCACTCTATCTAAATGCGGGAGGTACGTATATTCAGAGGCGATAGCTTCAAGACTACAAGGGAAGCTCCGCCTCCTCTAAAATATCAAGGAAAATTGCATCAAACACCTACTATAGTGCCTACTATTCCAACTAGAGGAATGCTTTCAACTTTATGGCTAGATCATTCAGCTCTGTTTTTTCATTATCGGCTCTAAAGTGTAAAATATATGAGATTAACATTGGTTGTATTATAGAAACGCAATTTTGTTTTCCTAATTTCCATAGTATTTGTGCATGAATAATAGCACACGGAGCCAAAGTGCAGTTTACTTTGTAGTTCAGTTCTGATACAGATACGCTCAAGGTGAGAGTGGCCAATACAATTACCGTATTTACTCTAGTACTGATACTATTATTACCGTACAGTATAACTACTTCACATAGGAATACATTGGCAATGCTTAAGGGGTACTCTGGTTCAAAGTTGGTTTTTGAGAGTTACTATTGTAACCTATACCAATTCTATAAGAACTGTAATGCAAACTTACTTAAATGAGAAAAGGTAGGCCTAACCAACTCTACAAGTGCCAGTATAATATAGAATGTTTCCCGAGTCAAAGGTTGTATCAGCGATGGCGGGGTAACATCATTTAGAGTATATATGTGACCCTGCAAGGCAAAACCAGTCGTCTTGCGCACAGTGCTATTTTGAGAAAATCCATGATAAACAAGCGTACGGGTTAAAATGTTGAATTACACGTTTTCGCATAATTTGACAGTATACAGTCTACACTTTCATATTGTGAACAAATTTCACGGATAAACATACGTTTTGACTAGTTAAACCCTGACTTTATTTAGGTGAAGATTAAACACATTAGCAGTCATTCCATTTGTCCACACCGCTATAAGGTTTTACGGTAGAGCTAAAATGTACTCATTAGGCTACTAAGCTACTCAATGTAAAGCTCTCTATCGCTCTTGGCAGATGTAACCGAATATGAATGTGAAAGACTTGCCTTTCAGGGCACGAACGGTCAAAAGCACAAACTTTTAGAAATATCCTGGCGTCATTTTACAGACCAGGAGAAGTATTCCATTGACGTAGCACATTTTAAAAGTGGGCCTATAGCCTACACAATCTACACAGAACTTCTTCTCCCCTTACTTCCCCCTGAAATACATTAATTACATTCTATAGTGACACCTTATGACCGTCTCAGGTATTAACTGGGGGGCAGAAAAAGACACTCACTCGGTTGAGAAAACTGGACATAGTCAGTCATCCGCTTCAAAGTCACGCTACCGTAAGGCTAATAATAGCTGTGTCCTCACACTATCGCACGTGACAATAAACACGTTACTTAAAAAGGTGATTTTCTCCTCTTCTGGCGTATCGTGACAGGAGAACCGTGCCAACTTTGGATGCGGTTATCTTAGCGATACTTTTTGCAATACCCTCGATATACATATCGTTGGAAAGCTTAGTCAATGGCCGTTCATGTGAGCACATTAACTTAATTTGGTAAATTTTACCAAAACGACTGGTTTCGCCTTGCAGGGTCACATATACTTATTTCTGTTGACGTTTAAACAAAACAGAGAGCTAGCTCACTACTCCCTCCCCCTCCCTCCCGTGCAATGGGGTCATCCCTATGTTCCCCAGGTCCTATGTTCCCCGGGTCCTATGTTCCCCGCTCGGGGTTAGGATTAGGTTAAGGTAAGTGGACAGGCGTGGAGAGGACACCTGGATTCCGGAGGGAGGCTGGCGTGGAGAAGACACCTGAATTCCGGATGGGAGGCACAGGCAAGCTAGCACGGTCCTTCCCATGTTTTCATCAGGGCTTCCCCACACTCGTCCTTCCCATAGTTTCACCAGGGCCCCCCCACACCTGACCGTATCCCCATGCCTGGATCAAAGTCCAGACTCACGCTAGGCAACGGACCTTCCCATGTTTTCATCAGGGCTTCCCCACACTTAGCCAGAATAGGCCTTAAAATTAGGCTTAATTGCCATAGGGTTATGGTTAGGGTTTAGCTATGATTAGGCTAGTCCAGATAGACATAATAGCCCATTGTCATGCCACTAAGTGGCTATGACTGTAAAAAATTCCCCAAGTAGGATTAAGTTTAGGCAATTAGCCTTAGAAAAATTCCCAAATAGGGTTAAAGTTAGGCAAATAGCCTTACAGGTTCAACAAATTAGGGTTAGCATACATGCTCCCTTGTTGCAACGTTTCGATTTTAGTTAATCTTCATCAGGCAGGGAGATGTTGCTCCTAGGATGGTCAGGGACGAAATGAAGGCGTTGTGTGACGCTCCTCCTTTTATAGGCTTGCTGCCAGTGTGTTATTTAGCTTTTGTCAGCTTAATTTCTTGGCTTTTTTAACCTGAGTATTGCCCTTAGTATAGCTTAATTGCTTTAGTAATTTGGCTTTTTTGCCCTTAGTATAGCTTAATTGCTTTAGTAATTTGGCTTTTTTGCCCTTAGTATAGCTTAGTTGCTTTAGTTAATTGGCTTTTGTGCCCCCTCTATTTAGCTTTAATTAGCTTAGGATTGTTAGGTATTATTAGCCCTTAGTTTAGCTGAGTTTAGCTTTTTTCACTGGCAGGTAGGTGTTTAGTCCTATTTATTTTTTGTTGTTGTTGTTGTGGTCCCATTTAACCTTCTTTCTACCCCCCAGGTGTGGAGAAGACACCCGAATTCCGGATGGGAGGCACAGGCAGGTTAGGTTAAGGTAAGTGGACAGGCGTGGAGAGGACACCTGGATTAGGTTAGGTTGGATTAACCCTTAGGTTAGGGTTAGGATTAGGGTTTTAAAAAAGGGTCCTATGTTCCCCGGTCCCATACAAAGCGGGGAACATAGGACCCGGGGAACATAGGTACGCTCCCTGTGCAATAGCCTATATGCCGCGGACTTCTGTTCGGATGCTTCCGGACTCTTCAGCCCGTAGCAGAACTTCCGGTTTACGTTGACGTTAACTTTAGCCAGAGCCCGTTTTCTCTGCTTTAGCTATGCCGTTTTTCACAAGATCATTGCAGGACCTGCCGAGGATAACTGTAAACGATGTTCATCGAATCATCCAGGCCACATCAAAGACACCAACGGCAAAAAAAGACAAAGGGTTTAAACTGTATGTGGCCAGCTACATACACAACTATAAAGGTAAGTTAACAAGCCACTGTTTTGAGTTTATCAACTGACGATAGAAGCTATACTAGCTCATTGGCTTTTTACTAGACAAACGTCATGAATCTTTTGTGTTTCTGAAAATGCGATACCCTAACCTCCATGTTAATCACAGTTTCAAACAAAGAGTCAGGAGGAGAGGTCACGGTTAGGTTGGAGTGCTTCCGATCTATGAGGAAAAGCCAGAAGCCTCACTGTCTGAGTGTAAGGGAAAGTCACCCTGCAGGTTCAGTGCAGGTTCAGTTCAGGTTCAAAAGAAACAGGTTCCTGTTTGTCAAAATCATTTTTCTGTGAGTTATATCATTGCTGTTAATTAGATACAGATAAAACACAATCATTGCACTATATTACTTATATGGTACCTGAGATATCATGTGAAATATGAATACAGGGTGTACCAGAAAGAATGTAAAATGAATGACTCCCACAGAAGCAAGATTTTGTAAGGAGTTCTCGTTACTTATTCTGCACTGTTATTTTAAAATGAGTAAAATGAGATTAATCATGATCTATTACTGTTAAGATATGTTCATTATGTCCTCAGTTGTATGTAATGCTGTACTGTTCAGTGTTTATGTATGCCTATATGTTATGCCACAAGGAGGCGCTACGGTGCAGGCCATAGAGGGCGCGTGTGCGTCATTATGTTTGTTCTAATTGATTTGCCGTAGTTGAACTAGAAGCTGTATGACCGTGAGACTGATGTGTCTGCAGTACAACAATAAATATGCCAAGGACGGCTAAAGATGGTTCATCTCTACTTTTCCTCCGAATGCAGCGTTAGTTGCAATAGTGAAGCATAACTTAACAATTACATTTGACATGGTCAACTGTAGGCTAAATTTTATCAATCCCTGTATCACTTTACACATTTTAAAGTTTACTAACAAATTTTCATTAACAAAAGTTTCACTAACAAAATGTAGTGTGTGAAAAAGGCTGTCTGTTTTTAATTGTAATTTTTTAACAAATATTTGGGTTTGTAATAGATTGTGCTAAGGGATTCTAAGCCGGTGGTGTTGGAGAGATGCCAGTGTACCTGGCAGGTACAGCCTTGTGCTGTCATGTGGCAGCTCTACTGTACCAGACGGCGCACTACTCCCAGCTGAGGCTTACATCAGTTCCCCCAGTGTTCAGCTGCACAGAAACTGAACAAAAGTGGCACAAACCAAGGAAAATGGTAGCAAGCCTTTTAATGACTTTCATTTTAAGTATGGATATCTCTTGAATGTTTCTCAAACATGTTTGTATTTTGATGCAGGGTATTAAACCAGGTCCAGTTAATGACATGGTCATCATATCAGCCAGACCAAGAGAGAGGAGTCTTGCAGAAAAATAAGGTATGTGTTGTTGTCTACTACTACTATTACTTCTTAATTATAACACATTTGTTTGTCTTTTTTTTCACAGAAGCAACTTGTATAAAGGAGTGAGCTGCCCTCTGCCAGACAGGAGGCATACCATGGACTTAGTGCAGATGAAGCTCCCATGATCTCAGTAATGGCGCTCTCCAGCAATGTTCCTCTGGTTGAGTCCATGTTCGGTCCGGTGAAGTGTGCTGTCCTATCAGCTACCAATTTCGCTTTATGCCAAAGGCTATTGTGACGTCCTTCCGCTGAAATGCCACCGCGATTGCTTCCGGTAGCATAGGCGTCTACTTGTTTTGGTAGCTGCTACGCTAACGTTAGTTGACAAGACATGAAAAAGTCAACGTTTAAATACCAGAAAGTGTCTGGTACAACTGCCGAACACTGCTGTGTACCACAGTGCCAGGCATCTGCAAAGTACTTAGTTTTTTTACTTTTCCTGCCGATGAGGAGCTGAGGCGTAAGTGGATTGTCACTATCCGCAGGGACAAATTCAGTGTAACGCCTCACACCCGGGTGTGTAGCCGGCACTTCAAAACTGAAGACATCCGTGAACCAAAAACAGAAACAGGTCGACGGCTGTTGAAAAGGGGCGCTGTTCCTGTGTTATTTAACTTCTCCATTCCACCTACAAGACCAGGAGTTTGGGAGAGAAGGGAAAGACCGCCACCAGAGGATGACCGGGAGGATACACCGGATCACGTAACATTCGACGTCCTCATGCAACACGACTACGCGTCGAAACCTGAAGCTGCAGTCGTTGATTTGGTGTTGGAGGAAAACAGGGGCGTAGTAAGCGTGGGGGATGTGGGTGTTATAACGTACACACTTTTGCTGGAACACGATTCTATCCCCCACATTTTTTGTCAGATTAAAATGAAAGTAAAATATGGAAATAAGCGCTCCCGTAAAGAGTTGGAACCGCATCTACCATAACGCACACACAGAGAGACACAAATAGGTCTGTTGATTTGAACGGTCATCCAGCCAATCACATCAAGTTGGCCAGTGAAGAACCAGAGGCGCTCTGATCAAATTCAAAGTGTGCGTCTTTCAAGGCTGTGCTGCTGCTTGGGTCTGCATTATGACGTCTGCAGTGAGCAGATTTCAGGTAGAATTAAAATGACAATTGTTTACAAATTGCATTATGCTAATTTAGTAAACCAAAATTCACTGTCTGACTGACAGTTTTTGTCACAATGTGGAAGGCACTTGTTGTTTCTGCAGAAAGACCTTTGGCTACTGTTCTCAGAGCATTATGCTTTCTCTGTCTATGATCTGCAGCTTTTCTCAAACTATGGGCCTCCTCAACAATTAACCTACTGGTCCACGTGAGTCGCAAATTAAGTTATGCCAGGTGCTTCACACGCCTGATCATTTGCAGCAAGATTGAATGGTATGGAACCACTGACTGAAAAAAAAGGCTAAACGTTTCCCCAATCAGAAATACTTATTAATTTAGTGTCATCAACTAGACATTTAGCCCAGTCAGTACACATACGTCTCCAAGGCGCTTGGAAAAGACCTGAACAGCTTAATTACATCGCAGCTTAATTACATAACGTTCCATTTAGAACACCTTATTTGACCTGATCTTACAAACGTCGGCGGCATTTCACTGTCAATGTGTGTCGTAGTGCTACATTTACTGGAGATCTTAATGTCTTAAATACGATCGCGTTCCATTTAGAACATCTTATTTTGATCATACAAACGGTGGTGTCAAGACACATTTGAGTTCAACATCTGAGAACAAAGATTTCCAGCATGTAGAACTCAAATAGAATGCTTATGAGCGCTCATGCAATGTGTGCGTCCCTGCAGCAAGTAAAAATGAAGATAACGTGGGCTAGAAGCAACAATAGTTTAAACAACAACGTGGCTTCCTGTAACTATCAATGAAAAAAGCATAGAAACTCCTCCCAAACTGCATGAAAATTAAAATTTCGGGGGAGAAACTCCTGGACACCAATATAGTCCGCACCCCTCTTAGAAAATACTTACAAAGTCCCTGTAGGGAGTTATTTATAATTTGGCCAGATTGTTTCATTTTCCTATCCCACAACCCCTACACTTTTAAAAAGCTTGATACGCCTCTGGAGGAAAATTTGCCTGTTACGCCAACAGATCGAGGGCCTTACACTGAGGCAGCGGTTCGGCATTCACCGTTTTGCGGCCTCGGACAAGGATATCAGGTTCTTTACAAGGTAAGTCTACTCTAAATATGTAGGCTAAACCTGCGTGTGTGTGTGTGTGTGTGATGGGGGAGGATGACCACAGCCTTGAGAGAACCGTCAAACAAAGCTGACTCAAGAACTTCAAAAGAAGTGGACTGAAGCTGGAGTCAGTGCATCAAGAGCCACCACACACAGACGTGTCCAGAAAATGGGCTGCAAGTGGCGCATTCCTAGTGTCAAGTCACTCCTGAACCAGTGACAAGATTAGAGTGTCTTACCTGGATAAACAGGGAAAGAACTGGACCATTTGCTCAGTGGTCCAAAGTCTTCTTTTCAGATTAAAACAAATTTTGCATTTAATTTGGATATCAGGGTCAAATCAAGAGTCTGAAGAAACAGTGGAGAAGCACAGAATCCAAGTTGGTTGAAGTCCAGTTTCATGTTTCCACAGTCAGTGATGATTTGAGTTGCCATGGGTGGGGCAAGGTATGGCTACCCAGTAAACAAAATAAAGTCCTGGCGATGTCCCCTAAAGGTCCCCTGGCGAACGTCACCTCCTCAACATTGTGTAGGGTTCCCTTGACGTCCCGTGGACCTGTGTTCGTGAGGTCTAAAAGACGTCCCCGAGACTTTGAGGGGACGTCCTGTAATGGTCACCGCAACGTTATGCGCGCAACGTTTATATTTCCGCAATGGTAAAAAAAAAAAAAAAAAAATGAAACATGAAACTGCTAGGAGAGATGTTGTTGTAACATGAACTTGCATTTATGATTTGCCTGACAATTACACAATCAATTACTCAAAATTACACTAAATCACGTCCTCCTTATGCATTACACTAGTGATGAGTAGACATGGACCTTTATATCGGGCTAGGATGTGCTACTTTCACATCTACGGTGTCTTTTTCTTAATAAACTAATACAACTTTTTAATTGGCATATCCCGTAGCATATTGTTCAAAACATCATCAGAGTAGGCCTAGGCTAGCCTAAGCTAAATTGTTCAAACCATATTGTTTCAAATAAAAAAAAAAACCTAATAATAGCCTAAAATGCGTAAATGAATCGCAATGCATGCTGGGAAGCAAAACTTATGAAATAAAGTACATGAAATATAACTAGAATGCATTGACGTTATATCCACTCTAAGGCGTTTTCTTGAACCTGTGATCAAACAGGGATAGCCTAAAAATAGCCTATATAAGTACGACGGAGAATTAGGGCCACACATGAAGAAAAAAAAATGTCGACATTAAACTCGACATTTCGAGAATAAAGTTGAAATATCATATCTACTTTAATCTCGACGTATAGACTTTAAAGTCGACATGCTGACATTAAACTCGCAATAGGCCCTACTGTTTAAACATAGCCTACACGGTTTAAGCTATGTAGCCTACACTAATACACAATATGTTACATAAAAAAACGGGCTTCAAATAGGTTTTATTTCAGATAGATTGCAGATATTATTCATTGCGTCTTGTCTGTTAACTACTCATTGCTGTCATCGTGAAGTGCTGTCTCGCGGTTATGGAAATACCATGCACTATGCCGTTTAGGCTAAATAGCTAGAAAAATATATGTATCCAATGATATAATGTTTCTATACAAAATGTTATTTCACTCTGTTTTACGTGGTTAAGGCCACTGCACATCCAAATAACTGCCCTTCATGACCCATAGACCGTCACTCTCCATAGGATAACATGGCAAAACTCATTTTTCTAAAACTGTTTTTCCATGTCTCACCTGCAATACGTATAGGAGGCTAGAAACACATAGCCTAAGCATATATACTATTTTGATCCCGTGAGAGAATATGTGTGCATGTAGGCTACTAGCCTACATGGGGTAGTCGGGAGGACAGCTTCATTCGTCCCTCCATAGACATTCAGCAATAGGCTGTTTTGCATCCATTACAAACAAGCAACGTTAAAGTCTAGGATTGGGGAGAGCCTAGTATGCCTCTAGTGCATAAGCATGAAGTTGAACCTTTAGATGAAAAACAACACTTTAATAATAGGCCTACAATAAATAAATAAACCGCTATGACGCTTTAGGCTACTTTTGACCATCGCATTTATCGCCTGTAACTCCGTGATAAGGACCTAACAGCAAAGTATTTGGCTGAGCAACGAGGTTAATATGTTCTATGTTTTGTCTACATGATATAGGCCTATGTCTAATCATTGTTGCACTCGAACACTCTGAATCATTGTTGCACTTGCTGCATTGTTTCATTCGTCCTCCCTTTCAATCGTCCCGAAAGGTCGTTTCCTCTCTCCAAACTAACTTTATTCTCAAAATGTTGAGTTTAATGTCGACACGCCGAGATTAAAGCTCGACATGATATTTCAACTTTATTCTAAAATGTCGAAATTTAATGTTGACATGGTGACTTTAAAGCCGACATGTCGAAGTTTAATCTAGTCATGGCAAAAAATATTTTTTTTCCTTCATGTGTGGCCCTAATACTCTGTCGTAATGTAAGCCTATCTTCCTGGAACATTGCAGATAAAGAAAAATGTATCGCTTTCTCTAGGCTATGAATGCTCTTTGTAGCCAACTTCAAGCTGAAAGAAATAGATTCCAGATGTTTCTATTCCATATAATTTTTATTCATAAACAGTAAAGCCAGAGTCCGTTCTTTTATGACCGCCGGTCATATAGGTTTAGTCAGATTTTTTTTTGCTGCTCTTATTTTTCATTATTATATGTGCCCCCTCATTTATATTTTTAGTTTACAATGTTATTTTTTTTTTTTTGTCTTGTCTTCGCGTATGTCCAAAGAAATTGACAATAAAGCCTTTGACTTTGACTTTGATTTTTTTTTTTTTTTTTTTTTCATCGCCAAGGATTCCCGACACTGAAAGACCGGGATAGATCTAAACTGGGTGGGCATGTAACCCCATATGTATAGCATGGAACCATCGTTTTTCGTTTTGATCTGTAGCCCCCGCTGGACTGCACCCCCGAAAGGAGGGTAGGGCAGACACAGTTTTCTGTGAATATCTCGAGAACCGTGAAGGTTTAGGAGGACCATTTTTTTTGTATGTTGATCTCAAGGGGCCATGTCAACCCATTCCATAACCATTTCATGTATAGCGCCACCTAGTTAAACACAAAAAAGTAAAAATGAGGTGTTGTAATCGCAGGTATCTGTGACCTAACATAGTCAAAACTGCACGAAATTGGAAGTGTAGGATCATTATGACACCCTCTGAATGCATGCCAAGTTTCGTCGAATTCCGTTCATGGGGGGCCACACAATAAATTAATTTATGTTACTATACACCAACTGGCCTGTAGGTGGCCGGAGACAGTTTTCTGTGAATATCTCGAGAACCGTAGGGCCTAGGAGGTCCACCTTTTTTTTGTATGTTGGTCTTAAGGGGGCATGTCAACCCATCCCATTACCACTTATTTCATGTATAGCCACCTAGTTAAAAAAAATTAAAAGCAAAAAATTAGGTGTTTTCACCACAATATCTCTGGCTGACATGGTCAAAACTGCACGAAATTGAAAGTGTAGGATCATTATGACACCCTCTGAATGCATGCCAAGTTTTGTGAACTTTACAATAAAATCATTTATGTGTATATTTAGTGACCGTACACCAACAAGGATTCCCGGGACACTGAAAGACTTGGGTACACAAAACTTGGTGGGTATGTAACCCCACATGGATAGCATGGAACCATCGGTTTTCGTTTTGATCTGTAGCCCCCGTTGTAATTGGACCCCCGAAAGGAGGGTAGGGCAGACACAGTTTTCTGTGAATATCTTGAGAACCGTAGGGCCAATGATGACCAATTATTTCCGTATGTTTGCCTACAGGGGTCATGTTAACCCATTCCATGTGCACACATGTGCATAAACAGATACACACGCACACACATACATTTACAGTAATCATACAAATGACACATACTCACACAGTAGACATATGTACGCATGCATGCACATGCACAAACACATACGCAGGCAAACACACAAGCACGCACACACACACACACCCACACACATAAACATAAACGTGTACACGCACACATGCAAGAATAAACGTGTACACGCACACATGCAAAAAACATTCAAGAATTTCTCAGAATTATGAACAGGCAAGATGAGGGTGGGGTTGTATAAAATGAATTTTACATGTGAAATCTATGAACTAATCATGTTTTGGTACTTGTTGTCTAGCAGATACCAGTGAGAATTGAGTGTGGATAATGCAATTTAGTGAGACAGTTAGAATCATATAGGCCTTTCAGCGTGATTTATTTTTGTGGAAAAAATGTGCTGGACTGGGCGGCGGTCATATTTTGTACCGCTCTGCGGTACATCTAGTTAGACATGCTCTGGTAAGGCCAGAGATCTCCTGCTCCTCGTCAGAAATCTCATCGGATATGTGCAGTCTTCTTTGCTGTTTCCACAAGGAGCTGCTGTAACATCGGGGACAGCAATGCTAGACACTTTTAAATGCGAGCATGCGTCAAATAAATTACAATGACATTTAAACAAGTCATGAAGAAGCAGTATCCTTAATTCTTCTGCAGTAGATCATTTTGCTTTACAAATTAAGCAAAGTCACTTCTGTTGCTAGGCAACCCTTAACAATGCTACTTGGTCTGTTTTATGGTTATGGTTATCGTGACATGGTTATATCCAGTCAAATTAATTAACAGCCTAATGAAATTAAAACAATATTATACAAACCATAACACGCTTAAACAACTAAGTACATGTTGAATAGGAATGTCTTTAGACCCCTCCTAAACGACCCAAAACTACCACAGGAACGGAGAGCACTGGGCAACTCATTCAACCAACATGGAACCACTGAGGAATAGAGTCTGGAATTAGACCTAGTTTTTATGACTGGTCGACATAACAGACGCTCATCAGAAGACTGCAGTTGGGGATGTAAGGCTTGATTATTGAATTAAAATAACTAGGAGCAGATCCAGTCAGTGTCCTATAGGCCGAGATTTAAATTTAATTCTGGCTACTATAGGGAGCCAATGGAGAGTAACTAGGAGAGGAGTTACATGTGTCCTCTTTGGCTGATTGAAGACCAGGCGTGCTCCAGCATTCTGAATCAGCTGTAATGATCTTATTACACAAGCGGGTAAGCCAGCTTATAGTGAATTACAATAGTCCATCTTAGAGGTGACCATGGTCTGAACAAGAAGTTGTGTGGAATCTTGTGTCAGATAAGGTCTGATCTTCCTAATGTTGTAAAGCATAAACCGACATGATTTTGCAATAGAAGCTATATGTTCAGAGAAGTTAAGTCGGTCATCAATTACAACTCCCAAGTTACGTGCCGATCTAGTTGGGGTCAGTGAAGTTGAGTCAAGCTGGATGTTAATCTGTTGGGGGATAGCTGTTTTAGCTGGAAACACCATAAACTGTTTTTGAGAGATTAAGCTGAAGGTACCGATCTTTCATCCAGGCTGAAATTATGGAGGACCACAGGTGTCACTTAAATGGCAAATGAAGTTGGTTAATTTGCCATTTAAAGGGACACCAGGCAAGCCTGATGCTTTTTCTCTACGAAACTCCCCCCTCGCTTGGTCTGAAGCTCTTTTCCTTTTCTTTGCGTCTTCCGTCAAGGGTTTTCGCTGCTTCTTCGCTGGCTCTGCCATTATACACACGTTTGCAACAATCTCTAGCGTTTCGTTAGCCTGCCTCTGTGCTGTAAACTGATCCTGCTTCGGTCGGCGGGTAGGATACACCGAACTTGCAAGTGGGATATTCTTCCTACAGGCAGTAGGCCTGTCAAACTCGATTCCTTTTAAGGATCCGGGTTATTCTGAGTCACTCACTAAACTGATCCGGGTTGAACGAGTCACTTGAGTTAGTATTGCTAAATCGCAAAAGAAATTCAGTCCCACGCTCAAGCAGTGCCGCGGGGTGCTTCATTTCGTTATGCCTTCTCATGTTGGATGTGGATCCTCCATGATTTGAAACCAGGTTTTTGCAGCACTTGCATTTAGCCTTTGAGTTTTGCTTCCTGGTCAAAGTGCATCCACACATTGTTCATCTTTTGGTGCTCATGTTCAGAAACTTTGATCTTATTGACAGAGAGGGTAGCCTATATTATAATAATTAATTATTTGTTGTTGTTTTGTTAACAATAGAAAAGTCTGCCTAGGTCTAATGCTACTCTGCTACAATGTTTATTACCACTACTACTAATAGTAGCCTACTAGGAATCTATTCTAATAAGTATTATAGGCTGCTAATACTAGGCAACTAATAGTACTATTAATCATAGCTATACTGTTGGGTACCCTAATATAATATCATATAATATAATATCATAATATAATATAATATAATATAATATAATATAAAATAGCCTAATATAATAGCATCAAAACCTCCACCCACTCACGGGAAAGAAAGCAGTTTGAGAAAGCAGTTTGAGCAATTGACTTTCAATGTAGACATAGAAACAGGAACGTAGAAATGCCCTGCAGTGAATAAATTATTATTATTGTTATTATTATTATTATTATTACTACTACTACTACTACTACTATTCTCATTAGGCCTATTATTATTATCACCTTGACACAAGTAGAAACTAGGCTACTCGGCTCGCCTACAGATCCACTCATGTAGCCGGCTGATTCGACTGACTCGCGACTCATAACAACATAACGTAACCGGGTCCGGCCCGGGCTGATCCAAATGACCCAGGTAGGCTAGTCTACTCAAGCAACTCCATACAGAGCTTGCAATGTTTCGACTGTCTTCGCGACCCAATTGCATTTTAAAGTAGGCTATGCGCAGAATATATGTTATTTCAGAAGTGAACACATGGCTTTTGTTGTGGATTTTCTTTAACCTTGACGAGGAGTTACTCGCCCTCTAAAGATCCACTCTGAAAGATCCATTCGCTGACTCGCACTCATAACAACAACGACAACGGCTGATCCGACCGACTAGGTAGGCTAGCCTATTCCATACAAAGCTTGCAATGTTTCGGACTGTACTCCAATAACAACATATGTTATTTCAGAAGTGAAAGCATGGCTTTGTTGTGATTTGCTTTTCACCTTGACGCCCCACTCATGACAACGAGCCGGCTAATTCGGGCTGACTCAAGCACTCATAACAAGATAACGAACCGCCCGCCCGGTGATCCGACTGACTCAGGTAGGCTAGCCTACTCTCCATACAGAGCTTGCAATGTTTCGACTGTCTTTGCGACCCAATTGCATTTTATAGTAGGCTATGCGTGCAGAACATATGTTATTTCAGAAGTGAAAGCATGGCTTTTGTTGTGGATTTGTTTTTCACCTTGACGAGGAGTTACTCGCTGCTCTAAAGATCCACTCATGACAACGTAGCCGGCTGATTCGGCTGACTCGCACTCATAACAACGTAACCAGTCCGCCCAGCTGATTCGACTGACCCAGGTAGATACCGGTAGATACTCAAGCAGCTCCAGACCAGGAGGCTAGCTAATGTTGCAAGAAGTTTGTGTGTGGCGCTGTTTATCGTTTTAGATTGAATTGTAGTCGGACTCAACTGATCCGAGTTAATGATACTAGAGACTCGCGACTCATGGGTTAATTTAAAGACACGGGTGAAAGATCCGAGTGAATCACGACTTAAACACCTTTAACAGGCAGTAGGGGAGGGCGAGAGAGCCTTCATTCGCCCCGTAATGAGTCATTTAACCATATACCGACTTACGAAGATGATTAATTAACACGAAAATGTTGCCTGGTGTCCCTTTAAAACGGTATTTAAAAAGATAATTTACAAAAAGTATTTTGTAAATCAATTATTAAATTATCAATAAATACTCTAATTTTAAAAAGAGATTTGCAAATATAATTGTAACAACTCTCTAGTTGACTCACAGAGCGCCTTCTAAACTCAAAGGAGACGATTGGTAACGTTATTTGCGAGTAGGCCTATTTTTTTATATTAGTAGGAGATTTATTATAAAGGAGCTATGGACATCTTACGTAATGCCGTACTTGCACTGGCCGATGACCTAGATGGCGCTTCGGTGGAGTATGGCATGGCATTAAACAGGCTGGTTGGAATCCGAAATGAGCTACGAGAAGCGAACTTAGAAGATAATTTCCGGACACATCTAGATCGGGCTGAAGTTGCTTTGCTCCAGCATTTGCCTAACATCAAGGCACCCGACAACACGGGACATCCCCCGGACCTTGTACCGACATTCACGACGTCCCCGATTGGTCCCGAACGTCATGTTCTCTAGCGGACGTTCCGGTGACCTTATTGACGTCCGGTGCAGGACTTTCTGGGGACGTCACCGTCAGGTCCCTCGGATGACATTTGCATTTGGTCATTTCAAATACCTCCTAAGAACCCGACAATAACGTTATACCGGGGACATGGGTGGGACGTTTGTTTATTCACACATGGCAGCGGAGTTGAGAGCGCTCTGGCTACCGCCTGCAGGACGGAGATCACATCCATGCACGACTTCACATTACACGTTTGGGGATGACTAAAGTATCTATCTAGTCTCTAGCAGTAGCTGCATTAGCCTACCGTAGTCTAAGGCAACATTTCATACAGTTTATGAAGTTGTGCGTCTATGAGCAAAGTAGAACCATGTCTACTTTGCTCATAGACGCACAACTTCATAAACTGGGAAAAGGGTTGTTAACGTTAAACTCAAAATGTATGTGCTACATAATTCAGCATGTCTGCATACATTTTGAGTTTAACGTTAATGTATAATGTTACAAACTAGGGAAGGTTTTTTCCAAATGTTAGCTGATGTGATGCTTGTAACGTTAGCAAAGTCGCTGTTCTTAGCTTCTAGCTTAGCCTACAATGTGCATTTCTTCAGATAACTCATTACGTGATGCATGTAACATGCTCTAAATAGGCAGTGGTTTATTTAACGTAGTCACGTACTTATTATCTGTTTTATTTTCACACACACGGCCGAATTGAACCGGCTTTTGGAGCTGAATACGATGCAATAAAACTAGAGAAATGTTAAAAACGGACCACGTAGCATTTGTTTAGGGTTGTCTAGCAACAGAAATGACTACTTAATTTGTAAAGCAAAACGATCTAGCTCTACATTGCAGAAGAATTAAGGATACTGCTTCTTCATGACTTGTTTAAATGTCATTGTAATTTATTTGACGCATGCTCGCGTTTAAAAGTGTCACGCATAGGCCTAGCTGTCCCCGATGTTACAGCAACTCCTTGTGGAAACAGCAAAGAGTGCACATATCCGATGAGATTTCTAACGAGGAGCAGAAGCTCTCTGCCTCACCAGAGCCTTACTGTTTATGGTAACACTTTATTTTAATGTGCCGCTGTTACAGTGTACTTACCTAATTAGGTACAGTGGTACTTACCTAATTAGGTACAGTGGTAGCAGTATCCTTAATTCTTCTGCAATGTAGCAGCACAGCTGTTACATGTACACTGAAGACAATGAGGCCTTGACTGGAGCTAAGAATGCTTTGCATATCAAATCTATCATGACCAGATTTACCCCATCCAGCAGGTCTCAGGTCAGCTCTTTGCCTCTGATGAAAATTTAGGCAAATTGGCAAAGTTTTGTAAAAGCACTCAGTATTACAATGAATAACAACTATATGTAGGTACCCACAAATACATAATGCAAGTACAATGATAGTACCTGATAGTACATGTTGTTACACAGGTTGTACCACTGTACCTAATTAGGTAGGTACACTGTAACAGCGACACATTAAAATAAAGTGTTACCCTGTTTATTAATAAAACAATGATATAGAATATAAACATCTGGAATCTATTTATTTCATCTTAAAGTTGGCTATAAAGAGCATTAATAGCCTAGAGAAAACGATACAGTTTTCTTTTTCTGCAATGTTCCAGGAAGATAGGCTTACACCCAGAGAAAAGAAAATGTTAAAATGAGAGGAAAGAAAATGTTAAAATGAGAGCTCCTCAATTGTTTCTCCTAGACAATAATGAGATCACAGTGATATAAAAATTAGATTATTGCTTTTGTCTCCCGCTTCTCAGGTTTGTCTCTGGAGCAAAAGAGTTAAGTTATCTCAGTGTAGACTCCCTTTAATATACAAATGAGATCTCATCAATATTTTAAATAATGCTCAGTGTTGTCTAATTTATAGATCTCATATTTTACTCAGGCTGATCCACCAGAGAGCTCTCTCTGTAAACTCATGCAATTCTCATTTCAGATCTTTTTGGTAAATCTCAGATTAGGCTCCATCAGTTCTGTAAAAGAGATCTCTTCACAAGCTTGAACCGTTCTCATTCTAGTCATCTCAGTTTAGTCCTTTTTTGATTTACAAAAGAGATCTCAGCAAAGGCTTATACAATACTCAGACTTGCTTAATTTATATATCTCATATTTTACTCAGGCTTATCCATCAGAGAGCTCTCTAAGTGAATTAATGTAATGCTCATCCAGACCTATTTGTTTTATAAATTAGTCTGATCTGTAAGAGCTCTAGCTGTTGTACAACAATTCTCAAATGATTTTCATTGGCTTATTAGTTTTAATTGCACATATTTTCAAGTTCACATTTGCAAACAGTAGGCCTAACCATGTGATGTGACCACCACACATGACGATGCTCTGACTGACCTCTGAAGTTCGCCTACAAAAAGCTACCATCTATGCCCATATAGGAGATCACCTGTTAAATTCTCGCCAAGAGGGAGACGACGAAATCGAGACGCAGACGTTTTCCTAAACGCACTTTTGTCTTCAACCTTCGAGTAGATATTATAATCAATGGTACGTGAAGGCGTCACAATTTGATTTTTTGTACCCCAGAGCTAACTTTGCGACTTGTTAGCAAGTTAGAGAAACTGCTAGACTCCAGAGGTCTATGATGGTTGGACGACAAACTCGGCGCAGAAGACTCCTACCAGAAAATGCAGTCTAGATTTGGTTTCCAGTGAAACCAAAGCGAAACGGTATGTGGGTATGAAGGATTGTGCAGAACTGTGAGAAAACTCAGAGAAGGTACATTAACATTTTGGTAATTTGCTAACGTTCTTGCATATTTTTAGACTCAATATATCATTGAACAACCTGACGTAGCAGCACATAAAGTTAGCTAGCTAGTTAATGTTAGCTACTTGTAAGTTACATCACTGGCTGTGCTGCTTGTATATAAAGCTAACGTTAGAGAATTTAACGTTGCTAGCTTACTTTGCCTTATACAGCTTTAGTCTGTATGTTTTGAATGGTGTTAAGCCATGCTGTAGCCAAAATGCACAGAATTTTAAAATGTCTTTGGGATGTCAGTCAAGATGACGAAGCTAACGTTATTGCCACTGGTTTAAACTGGTTCCAGCTCAATTCCACTGAAAAGAGGCCGGCAGCTTCTTAAAAAATTGGAAGAGTACGCTAGACCATCAGATCAAATTGCTGAACAAACAGCGTACCAAAATGGTAAGTATATTTTTCCCCACAAAATGTTCTCACTTTTGTTTAACCTGCTATAAATTACAGCATATTGTAACAGGAGTGAAAGGGCATTCTTGTAACCCAGGTAAACTAGGAAGTAGCGTTGCTGCGGTCGAGGGATCGAGAAATAGGCAAGTCAGCATCTGCAGTCATGAATAACTTACCAGTCAATATTTCTTTTGCAATTAATAGAATCTGTAGCATGCAAATCAAACCAGCTATTAGCCTAACTGAAATAAAACCATGATATATCTAGGTATGGTGAAGGGTATGCAGTGTTGGGCAAGTTACTGAAAATTAGTAATTAGTTACAGTTACTAGTTACTTCTTTCAAAAGTAATTGAATTACCTTACCAAATACTGTATATCAAAAGTAATTAGTTACTAGAGAAAGTAACTTTTGAGTTACTTTTAAGTCTACTTTTAAAATGTCAGTATGAACAGTACTGAGTAAACCTAATTTTTAGACCTATTTATTGTAGTTTCAACGGGCCTTCAAATCAATAGCCTTGTGCATGAGTTCTCAAACTTTTTCCGACCACAAAACATTCTACAATGCATGAAGGCCTCCCTGACCTTGTTTTGCGCCACCCTCACCATCTAGGTGGTTTGATAGATATGTACAGTACACTGCCTACTGCTTGCCTTCTACTACTACTACTACTACTACTAGTAGTAGTATGCATGGTGGTGCACTGACACTGAATTTTGCAATATAGTAATAAGTTATTATTATCATTATTATTGCAGTCCTTCTGTAGGCTACATGGAATGAGTTCAATGGGATGTAATGTGAAACAATGTTAAATGGCCTATTTTCAAAGCCGTTATTGTCTGCTCACACACACATACAACCTTAGGTTATCCTCATCCTGCTTTGAACACAGTTGTATTATATAGCATTTTAAGCACCACCAGTTTGGGAAAAGCCTGCGCTGCACAAGTGCTGACCTACCAAAATAAGTTCAAATGCGCATCCGAGGGTTTGGGTTGTCACGCACTATGCAGAATGTTACTCTTCAGCTGATAAGGTGTTCCAGAGAGAAGTTGCATGTTCCGTCGCAGGCAAATGAATCCATAACACCATGGACGTCAATTCTGATGTAAACATACTGTGCAAATAACTCAAGTCGCTGTAGTACGTACGGTAGGCTATTTGGAGGTTTCTTTATCTGGTAAGTGAAATCCGCATTTTCCTCTCGAGTTAAACGTGTGCTTGCTTGTGCCAAGGCTATATATAGGCTACTGTATGTAGGCCTATTGGTGTTGTGGCGTGGCTATGTTGTAAGAATGAGAAATTGATATAACGAGGCTTTTGCGCAATAGGCGAAAAAGAGCAGAAATAAAATATACAACAATGCGCTTTTACTGTAGTGGAGCTTACTAGATGGAAACTAAAGGGAAAAGGCTTTTAAGATGCCCATTTAAATTGTAGCCTAATGCACTCTTGTGTGTTTTATCATATATATATACGAAATAAGGAGGAATGTGAGGAGGCTCCTATTAACTGTAAAGAATGCATCTGCAATCTAAACATGAAACACAATCGCTGGAAACACAGCTAAGGTCGGGAGACGTTAGATTAGAAGCAGAAAATGTGCATCTGTCATCTTGTCTGCAGTCATTCAAGATCAACAGAGTAACGCAAGTAACGAACCCTTTGAAATTTCAGTAATTGTAATGGCGTTACTTGATTTACAAAAAGACTTCGTTACATGCTCGTTACCACTAAAAGTAGTGGAATTACAGTAACACATTACTTTGTAACGCATTACTCCCAACACTGAGGGTATGTGATGTGGGGCTATCTATCTTTTAATTACAAAGGCCAAGGGAACTTTATCAGGATGCATAGTATCCTGAGTCCATTCAATAACTGGCCTTTAAAAATAAAAATCTGCCTGCCTCTATGGGATTTTAACATAGGGGGTTCCTTACTTGTATCCTGTATTTTAAGGAATAACATTTATTAATTTACGATACCTGGTTCATTCACAAAGAATATTGGTGTGTTTAAAGGTTGGATTTTTTCCTCATTTTTTAATTGAGGCATTAAGATCAATTTCCAACAGATGATTTATTGTATTCCTCTGGTTGTCTTAACTTATGCACAGTTGATGGTTTTATAAAGACACCCCTACACCAATAAATAGTTAATGTAGACTGTCACACAATGGTAAGTGGAACATTGGCCACAGCTTGTAACAACTTCATTTTTTACCATTCTTTGCGTAGGGATGTGTACACAAGGATGTGTAACCTTGTGTAACTTGGGAATTACAACAGAAAGGAACACGTTTCAGCTAATCAAAATCAATGACTGGAACTGTCAGTTTCAGAGCTATTATTACCACACTGATAGATTGATTTTGCTTTTTATTTGCAGCCTACGTTATGCACTGTGGAACGCTCTGCGGATGGACAGCTGTGGAATCCGCAAAGGTTAAGAAGGCTTTTGTTACGAGGGCTGGAGGTTGAAGCTGGGGTAATTTTCTCTTATTTTAAATTATTTCCAATTGTGGTGAGCATTATTGGTGGGCTTTTTATAAAGGGTAGGCCTCTATTGCACTAAAATTATTCAACCTTTAAACAGTTAACATCAAACTGTGTAGCTACGAAAGCTACAAAATCACATTGTCATAGAAATGATAGAGGCAAAATTTCCACTAGGTTTTATGAAGATATTTTACAGATGGGCTGAACATACATCAAAAGTTAAAAAAATGACATGGCCAAAATGATTAACTCACCAACAATATTTGTTGTATGGTGTATACCAGGAATCACCAAATGGCGGATCACGACCGAAGTCCGACCGTGACGTGATCCTATCCGACCCAGACCATAATAGCCTAATTTAGATTTTCACGTAAGATTTCAAAGCTGCGCTTAAATGTTTCGTTGGTTAGGATAACAGCATTTACTTCAGGAGCTTCAGGAACCATCATTTCGCTTGCTGCTACTCAGCCAGTGAAATCTGTGAATTCTGATAAAGTCGAGTCAGTGAGTAAAGTAACCTACTATGGGGAAGAGACTGATAGCCTGAAACGAGCGAGGAGAGGAGACGGGACGAGAAACAATCAGATGGATATCTAAGTTAACGATAAGTAAGTTATTTTCAAATCATCGATTGCTCAAAGAGGAGGAAGCTAGACAGCGAGAACAGAGCTTTATATAGCGATACGGGGGCAATACCACGCAAAACTGTCACGTCCGTAACGCCAACTAGGCTAAATATGGATGTGACAGTTTTGGCGCAGAATTGCCCTGGACCTCTTCTATTCTGAGACAGCCGATTTTTAAAAAGCCAATTTGAAGCACCTCTACTAGACAAAGCATATTGAGCAAGCATAGGGTAGGCTAGGCCCATTCAACAGTGAACTGAGACCACAGAATATTTTACGATTTAAGAAGGCAATATGATTGATCCACCACAATCTAGTTAAGCCGACATGCATTCACTGCCCAACAACGTGATGTTCCTGGGTTTCCAGGATTTTGGGTCAACATAAAAAAAACTAAAAAATTAACTGATTAATGGGTTCAAGGAACCAACCTTGTGTCAGCTCAAATTTTATTTTAAGTTCATGTTCTTTAAAATAGCCAAGGCGACTCAGTTTTTCTCCCCAATCACTCTTATCTTGCCTTATTTCTCCTCATTTCGAATGTTGCCTTTTAGGCTACTTATTTTATTTCACATTAAACATTAGGCCTAGGCCTACAATCTTCTTTGAATTTCCCCTTTGGGATCAATAAATCTATCTATCTATCTACAACTAGGCTCCATCCATCCATCCTAATATTATATGTACACAGTGGCGATTCTAGACATTTTTAACAAGGGTGGCACTAGTGAGGCACTGATTCAAGGGTGGCATGAGGCAAAACATCCAGATAAACAGAAACAGGCTCAAGATGTGAAATTAGCACAAATACATTAGGGAAACCAGATGCAAACACCATACTCATAAATTGAAGGACAAAAACACAAATACCTTTTACTCTCACATAAAATGTCTTTGTATTTGAATACAATTTAATACAAACATATTAAAGTTAATTATCTAAGTTGTCTGTCACTGGGCTATGCTGTTCTAAAACAAATTCCATCATGGGGACATTCAAATATAATCAATTTTATTATATTACTGTAAATGAAGATACAAAATATACTCATCCAAGACAATTCCCCCTCTATGGCCATCTATTTTGTAGCTGTTACAATAATTTGACCTGCTTTTTGTCTATTTGTTTATTTTTTTCAAGAAACTTGAGGTTGGTATGAAGGAGTGTATTGTGTATGTGAGCAATTTCATCTTCCTGAATCTCAATATTATGATCACAACAAGTCTGGGCAAATTATTAATTAAATTTTCACGTGGGTAACTTGTTGCAGGGCAACCATAACCGGTTCCATGTCTTCCGATTAGATGATTAATCATCAGTTTCTTGAGAACTTTTAAAGTTCTCAAGAAACTTGAATTTGATATGAAGGAGTGTATTGTGGATGTGTGCAAACATTGTGCACGCTGCACATGGTGCAACTTTCTTGCAGGGCAACCACATAACCGGGTTCCATGTGTTTGAATTGGATGACTTCCATGTGTTTGAATTGATGACTAAAGTTCTCAAGAAACTTATCTCCCTGAATCTCAATATTCTGATCACAACAACTCTGGGCAAATTACAAGTCAGCACCAGTGCTGCATTCATTGTTTTGCACTTTTATAATCACATCACCAAAAGTAGGTTATTGGTTTTTTACAAAATAATTTGGCACTATTTTTAAACTACAAACCTATAAAGTATTTTGATACAAAATATGATGCCATTTTTTTTTCAACTAAATAAAATAAAAATGACAACATACTATTTTGTATTTTACATACATGTATCAGACATACTGCCTATCCCTGGCTGTTGGCTGCAGCAACTCAAGATAGGTAGTACTGATTGTTTTGTGTTTATGTTAATTTTGATCCAATTTGACAGCTTTGCTATGTTGCCCACCCAAAATTTCTACCAGCCCACCCAAATATAGTAGCCTAGCCTAGGTTAGAACCAGCCCTGCCCTGCATGGAGACATATTTTACGATAATAATGGAAAAATGTTAGAAAACTTTAGGTTTGTTAACGGAATCTCCCGACCCTCATTCATCTATTTGCTTTGCAACAGCCCACATTCTGCCTTCAATCCAGCGAGACAAGTGAAATAAATGTTTTTTTTTTAAAGCTGTCATCGCCATAGGCACGATATTTAGGCTACCTCTGTTAAGCCTACACAAAGTTAAGCGATTAAGGAGTATTTCCTGATTGGGGAAACCTTTCGCTCCGCAGTTCAATTGTGCCGCAGGCCAATAAAGGCAAGTGTGTTTGCCACTTACATTTCTGACGCCTGACACTTCACACTGCTGCAAGTGCATCAAGAAAGGTCCCGCCTTACACCATGTTAATGGCCAATCGTAGACTAGATTTGGGGTGGCACCTGGGGTGGCCAATCAAATCTCAAGGGTGGCCTGTGCCACCCGGTGCCACCCTCTGGCTCACCCTCTGTATATATATTATACATACATACATATACATAGCCATAGCCTAAACATTATGATGCTCCGGACCTTTGCTTGAGGAAATTTTCCGTAACGACCTCGCTGAAGATTAATTGAATGGTGTATACTGTATTTTCTGTATTTTGTTTTTGTTCTTGACAATTGTCAGTGTCTCTTGAGTGATCAGAGCTAAATGTTTTGGGCTAATTTAGATGTAATATTGAGTCATTGTCTTTGATTTACCGGATTGACCCTAAAGCACTCCTTGTTTACAAATCACTTAAAGGACAAATCGCATGAATTGATCCATAGCTCTTGTTGGAAATCACTGTGTGCTGTTCATAGGAAAAAAAAATGTGGCACAGCCAATTCTGAGTTATGGACAGGGAAGTATAGCCCAGAGCCGTATAGAAGTACTTTTTGGTATTCCTGACATAATGCAGGGTAGCCGCAAGGGTCTTAAAAGTCTTTAAACGGTCTTAAATGTCATGTTCCTTAATTAAGGTCTGAAGAAGTCTTAAATTCCGTTGCCAAAGTCTTAATTTTTTAACGAAGGTCTTCAATTTTAATTATACTAGCCTGCAAGCAAGGTGAAATGGGGAAAAACTAGCCTGGCGGGGCCATCCTATATCATTGAAATGTATAGTCTGAATCGAGCCATTCACCTTTGCTTAATCCAAGGGGCGGGCAGAGAATTGTCTTTCAAACTGCCTAGGCATGCAATAGGCCAGCGCTACAACCATATCCGTATCCGGTCGGCAAAACGGCAAATACATCCTTCTTCGAAAGGAATGACTTAAGTGCATTGTGTTGCTCAACTTTCAAAGAAAAGCACAAGTCCAACTCCTCCAAAGTTGACGCCAACGCCGATTCAAACAACCACTCTTCGTTTGCCATAGCCACCTTCCTTGTTGTTCACTGTCACAGGACTGTCGCCATCCTGTTAAGCCCGCCTTAAGACTCTCTAACAAAATAGAGTGCTGGATTGGATGACGCCCACGGCGCCAGCCAATAGAAATCCCTATGGTTTGATACTAGACATACAGGCTGAGCAAATTAATTTGCCGCCGCTTAGGGTGCGCCTAGATTTCTAGGCTAGGAAAAAAACAACAACAATGTGAAAATTCAACAGGGGTTGATTAACGCCAGAGATCGCCTAATTTAGTGTTGCACGGTGCACCGATACTACAAAAGTGTCGCAATAGCTATTAGCAGTTGTCACAATACCTAATTTTATTAGTATCAATACTTTTAAGAATGACCGTGTTCTTGTTTGTGTGCACAAGGCATGCTTCTAGTGCCCTCCCCAAGCCTGTGGCTGTGCTCTTTTTTCTCCTCACACACATATGCAGCTGTCGCCCATAAACAGCAGACATGGCTGCTAGTTTAGTTTAAGTGATTCTGTGGTAACACATAATAATAGGCTAATATCAAGTTGATTTGCTCACTTGCACCTCTCAACTTTGTGTTGCTACCTAGGCTATGAGATGTACGTAGGTCTACTATTGGGTTTAATGTCATTTAGAAATAGGTCATTTAAAAATTTGCAAATGACTTTTTTACATCTGGAGAGTAATTATGCAGATTAAAAAAAATACTATATTAACTGTACACTTTATATGAATTGAGGTATGTAAAACATATGTAAGCCATAATTTTCCGTGTGTGTGGAAAGAGTCAAGCAGAAAGGATCATTGGTTGAACATGATATTCAATATTACTGATGATGTCAAGGTGGTCTGGGCCCCCAAATCAAATAAATGTTTTAAGAATTATCGAAGAAGTATCGAAATCGTAATTCTTGATGTGGTATCGGTATCGAAACAATAATTTTGGTATCGTGGCAACTACACTAGTCTAATTTTGGGTTTTCGCACCAGCAGCAATGAATCAACATAATCAGTCGAAAGGAGAGGACAGCACATCATGGGGAAGTGTTGTTTTAGTTGTCATTACGGATTTGATCTGGTGTACAACCGCATAATGGGTGTGATGTAGGTGTGATGTAGGTCTTAATTTTCATGTAAGTGGTCTTAAAAGGTCTTAAAAAAAGTCTTATTTGGGGTGGTCAAACCTGGGGAAACCCTGTAATGGAAATTTGCCATATTGAGTCAGCTTTACTTTCTTGTCCATAACTTGTCTAGGTTATGACACATTTTATTGTTCTTTGTCCTTTGGACAGTGCCTGGTGAGCTCGAACAACAAGGCTTTGAATCAGTTTACACCAGATTTGCCCTTCAATGAGACTGTGTGACTGATCACAGGAGAAATGTTCCTGTTGAAACCCACTATCAGAACTAAACAAGGCAACGCTGCATTTAGTTGGTATGCGTTCTGACTATGGAGCCAGCTCCCAGATGACAAAAAAAATTGCCCAAATTACTTTTTTGATATCAGGACTCTGAACTAAACTATTTTCAGATGCCCTTTTTTTTTTTTACACTGAATAGGCTTAGTCCAACCAAAACAAGGTTTTGCCTAGTGGTAAGCTGGATAGGGGTTTATCCTAGCCTGACAATACAGTTTACTCACTAGATGAGGTGAGGGAATTCAACAAACTTGTTTAAGCTTGACAAATATGTCAATACAATCTGTTTTTCAATTGGGCAACATATAGCAAATGTGAGTGGTAGCGATCACATCCCCCATTCTGTGTTTAAGTGATTAATAAGGTGTGTCTGATCTTTGTGCTGTATCAAAATTCCCACAGTTATGAAAGCAGACAGTCAAACAAATGTCTCTAACAATGTTCTATTTTCTGCTCTTCTCTCCCTCCTCCCTTTGGTTGGTTCCACCACCAGGATAAAAGACGCAGATTGACCAGCCCACGCTTTCATCCACCATTGTACACAGTATGGCACGCTTTGGCACAAGTTCAGTTTGTTTATGTTATTGTTTATTAGTTCATTTCTCCATGTTGTATGATTTATAGATAGACTTAAATTGTCATTGTGCAGTTGGTCCGTACAATGCAATTTGCTTGTACAGCTTTTAAAAATAATACTCACATACACACTCTCACACACAAAAAAATAAAACATAAGAATACACATTATAAAAAGAACATATCAAGGCATTAACATGCTTCCATTGCTTGAAGTCCATTTTAAAGTGCAACTGTGCAAGCTCCCATTGCTTAAAGTCCATTTTTAAAGGACAACTGTTTTGCTTTGTTTTATAAAATAAAAGTTTGAAATGCTATGGAGTGCCCTATTTTTTGACCCTCAAACTGATATCTCAATTGTAACTCCTACTTCTCAACAGTTTCTCATTGCAATGTCTCCTCATTTGCTCTATTATTTCTCCTAAGGAGAAACAAGTTGTAAATGAGACTACACTCAAACATATAAGAGATCTCCTGTATTTCTCCTGCTTCTCAAACTAATATCTCTTATGTGACTCCATCTGCTCTATTATTTCTCCTAAGGAGAAACAAGTTGTAAATGAGACTACACTCAAACATATAAGAGATCTCCTGTATTTCTCCTGCTTCTCAAACTAATATCTCTTATGTGACTCCTACTTGTCTTATTGCTATGTGTCTCATCTTTTGCTTGTTTTATTTCTCCTAAGGCAAAATTAGGAGAAATGATTGTGACAAAAGTAATACTTAAATGATCCTTAAAAGAGAATCACCATTTTGCCTCCTTAGCAACAGAAGGGATACAAATGAGTAGCAAAAGTTTCCTCTGGCCATTTATAGGCTGTCCCTGTTTGATCACAGGTCCAAGAAAACGAGTGGATATAACGTCAATGCATTCTAGTTATGTTTCATGTACTTTATTTCATGTTGAGTTTTGCTTCCCAGCATGCATTCATTTAGTATTTTTGGCTATTATTAGTTTTTAATATTTTGAAACAATATGGTTTGAACAATTTATCTTAAGCTAGCCTAGGCCTACTCTGATGATGTTTTGAACAATATGCTACGGGATATGCCCATTAAAACGTCGTATTAGTTTATTAAGAAAATGACACCGTATATGTGAAAGCAGCACATCCTAGCCCGGTATAAATGTCCATGTCTACTCATCATTAGTGTAATGCATTCGGAGGACGTGATTTCATACATGCGGGAAAATATGAGGTGAGTGAAGTTGATTGTGTAGTTGTAGAATAAGTCCTTAATGCGTGTTCATGTTCCATCTACCTCTCTCCTAGCAATGCTGAGACTTACAGGATGTAATACCATACCAAATTGCGCTACATGTTTTTTTTTTTTACCATTGCGGAAATATAAACGTCGCACGCATAACGTCGCGGTGACCATTACAGGACGTCCTCTCAAAGTCTCGTGGACGTCTTTTAGACTTCCCGAACAGACGTCCGCGGGACGTAAAGGGAACCCTACACAATGTCGAGGAGGTAACGTTCGCCAGGGGACCTTTAGGGGACGTCGCCAGGACTTTATTTTGTTTACTGGGCAGAGATAAGGCGCCAGATAGTCATAGGGGTGCCTAGGAAGCAAATAGCAAGTGCAAATAGCAAGTCACAAGCTCATACGGCAAGTGTGTGCAACCTAACATCAACAGCATGGATAATGTCTGAAAAAAAGATAAACATCTTTCAACAACACCAAAAATCGGCCCTGGCATATTTGGCCCAAGCGGCCCTCAAATTGGTCGGGCACACCTAATTAAATACAGAATCTTTGCATTACCCTTGAATATGTATATTTTCAACTGTCATGGAGCACTGAAAGTGATGTAGGCCGCACATGATCTCCATATTCAAGTAGGCTATACAAGCAATTATTAAAGAAGAGTTTCTGCTTGAATTCAAAGTATCATTTCAAATTATTCAATAGGCTACATTTAAACTATACAATGCTCAATTGACAGCAGCACCAAAACAATACTGAAGCCTATGTGTAAAGGGTAAAAGGCTTAGCCGACAATTGAAAAATAAAAAGATACCCGCACACTGTTTCTATAAGCTCCCAGAGTGGTTTATTAACACAACGTTTCGACCAGGTCTTCGTCAGGTATCAAGAAGATGAGCGGGTGGGTGGAGATATATATAGACAAAGTAGTGGGTAATGCCCCATGTCCACCAATCAGTCTTGTAAGCAAATGGCCTATATGGCCTACATCAGCACACCAAGTGTTACAGTTGCATCAATTCAATCCTTTGTATATGTCTTTATACATCAGACTGAAAAACACACCCAATCCCTCACATCTGTACAAGTGCCACACATTACAAGAAAAAAAAGGAGAAAAAAAGAAACATAAGAAAAAAAGGGAAAAGTTGATATTTCCAAGTCTCCAATGTCTTGTGGCAGACGAAAGGAGAGTAATTGTGCAGTATGGTCAATCTCGCACACTGTAAAGAAACAAATGACAGATTTTTAGAAAATAGTTCTTTTTTACTACATTGGACGTTTCCAGTCTTTACACCAATATCCCACACAATGGTGGTTTAGAAGCGGTGGAGTCAAAAGTCTCCTGCTAGCACACCTAGTGTTGAATGTGTCACTGACCTGACCAGGATTGTACTTACTAGGGGTGTAAAGATTAACCGACACGATATCCGCTTTAACGTGTAAGATACGTATCGATACGCGAAGCCCCAGATCGAAAAAAAAAAAAAAACTGAAATGAACCGGTCGTTATATCGATTTACTTGTTATGAATCGGTGTACAACCTTTTCTGCTCGCTCAGACTCATTTACGTTCCAAGCAGCGCGTTCATCCCACTTCCGGTTTTGAAACTATAGACCCTTTCAACAATAAAAACAAAAACAATGCTTGAACGTTCTATTTGGGCCCCAATCTACTTCCTCTGCATTAAGATAACATATGGAATGTTAAAAAGGAAGTCTTGTGGGGCCAACTATGATGCTGATAATGGAACTCTCTTGAAAGGGTCCATATGTGGCACGGAATTGTGGGTAATGCAGTTCGTTTTTGGTTACATTCATTGCCCAAAGTTGTCAAATGACCTCATTACCCATACATCTATTGCAACTTAACCATGTGACAACTTGCACTCGGTCGGCTTTTGTTTTTCGAAATCCAGCGCGAAATTAAGCACTTATAGCATTCCTAAACAGCAACGACAGTCTGTAGAGTAGCCTTACCTTTGATGAAGGGATTTCCTTAATGTTAAATAATAATTTGGCCCTTGCTGCTAAAACGATGCATAAATTATTAGCCAATGATTTTGTTCATATTCACTCAGACTTGTGGCATTTTAGGTTTCTGCATTAGGTCTACTGTTGGAACAAAATAAGCCCAGAGAGTTCATGGATTTGTAGGCCTATTTTATTCTTGTAGGGTAGGCTAGGCCTATATGAGAAAAGGCCAAGAGTGTCTTAAGCACTGTTTTATTTTATTTCAGTATAATTGTCTTACCTCAACAAGGCTACAGCTCCATGAAAACAATCAGATATAATTCTATAAAATCTGTAAAGTCTATAAAAATGTATTTTTATGTTGTATTTGGCTGCTGTGCTTGACTGAAATGTAGACTATTCTTTTTTCATTTCAATACAGTATATGAAACAAACCTCAGTTTAGATAATCATATTCACACATTTTGTTGCCTAATTGACAACCATGACCATGATAATTGATAATATAAAATGAATGTGCACCTTGAGCAAATTATAAAAAATCTTTCAGAATGCTTTCCATTCTTGAACTGCATCGAATCGCATCGAATCGTACTGAATCGTTTTTTATAAACATGTATCTTTTCTTGTATCGAATCGTGCCCATGTATCTAGATGCGAATCATATAGTCTTTTACATGAGAGATTCACACCCCTAGTACTTACCAACAATTACTTTCTTTTTAAGGACTACTTTTTACAAACAAAGGGTACTGCTATGGGCAGTACAATGGCTCCCAATTACGCCAATCAATACATGGGTTTGTTTGAGAATAATTTTGTCCTTAATCCAGAAGTAAATACATATTTTACTTAATATCCTTCTGGTTTATTGATGACATTTTTTCATCTGGATAGGCACGATAGAGGCTCTGAAACAATTTCACCAGTATCTGAACTCGGTCAGTGAACACCTTAATTTCATTTTAGAATTTAGTCCAGACAAAATCAGCTTTCTGGATGTTATGGTCATCAAACAAGGAAAAACTCTACAGACAGATTTATACAGGAAACCCACTGATAGGAATACTATATTACGTGGGGATAGTTTCCATCCCACTCATCTCATTAAAAGTCTCCCCATCAGTCAATTCCATCGGGTCAGAAGAATCTGCAGTTCTGAGACCAGTTACAAAAAACAAGCTACTGATCTAACTGACAGATTCATAGAGAGGGGTTACAAACAGGAATGGGTTGAAGCTGCTGTTGACCGGTTCAGCGCCATCTCTCAGGATGAGGCTTTACATCCTAAAGCTAGAAGCAAAAACACTAACTCCCCCTTCTGTGTAACCAAATACTCACCGATCGGGTCTGAGCTTAAGAAAATTATCCGTAAACATTGGCACATAGTCGAATCTGACCCAAGACTGGGAAATGTCTTCAAGGAGCCACCTAAGCTGGTTTTCAGACGCCCTCGCAACATAAGGGATCAGGTAGTGAGATCATATACACCTGGGGACAAACGCACTGGTACAATAAACATTCCAGACGGTAACTACAGATGTGGTAGTTGCGCACAGTGCAGCTACACCACCAGATGTAAGACATACACACACCCTCACAGTGGTAAAACCATTAAGGTCCGTGGGGCCATAACCTGCAACACCACGTTTGTTGTATATTTGATCAAATGCCCTTGTGGTCTTGCTTATGTTGGGAAGACGTAGAGCTTTGGCGCTTTGACGCGCATTAGTGAACACCGGAGTAATATCAGGTGTGGGGATGTGAGGAACCCTGTAGCGGCACATTTTAAAGAAGCTGGGCACAATATCAGCACCCTTCGCTATATGGGCATTGAAAAAGTGGAACGGCCACCTAGGGGTGGGGACCATGAACGTCTGCTTTTATAGCGTGAAACATATTATATACATGCCCTCAATACCATGGATCCATTTGGACTGAACGAGGAGTTTGATATAAAACCCTTTTTATAAATGTTTTTTTAAACGTTTATAATTATTTTCTAAAAATCTGTCATTTGTTTCTTTACAGTGTGTGAGATTGACCATACTGCACAATTACTCTCCTTTCGTCTGCCACAAGACATTGGAGACTTGGAAATATCAACTTTTCCCTTTTTTTCTTGTTTCTTTTTTTCAGTCTGATGTATAAAGACATATACAAAGGATTGAATTGATGCAACTGTAACACTTGGTGTGCTGATGTAGGCCATATAGGCCATTTGCTTACAAGACTGATTGGTGTACATGGGGCATTACCCACTACTTTGTCTATATATATCTCCACCCACCCGCTCATCTTCTTGATACCTGACGAAGACCTCTGGTCGAAACATTGTGTTAATAAACCACTCTGGGAGCTTATAGAAACGGTGTGCGGGTATCTTTTTATTTTTCAATTAAAGACTTAAATTACCCAGATTGTTGTAGATATTAATGTAATTTATACCAGTTATCACTGTAGGACAACTGAAACAACACGAAATAAACAGGGCTGGAAATATTTTATTCCTGTAGGCTATACTACCTACCTACATTGCTGGTACATTTTGGAACAGTATAGCTACATGAACTAATTATCTTTAGTGTCTTCCAGTTCCAGTAGCCTATCGTATAGGTTATATATAGCTAGTTGGCTTGTGCATGACTTTACATTTACATTTCCGTCAGTCTACAGTCTTTTAGCCTATGGGTTATCATGATAAATAACCCTTCCAAGATAGAAACCTTATCTACTTTGAGAGACCAACCACCACTCATGCCATCGATGTTGAATTTTGGGTGTCTGACGGAAACTGATCAATCTGACCAACAATTAACGTCGATTTGACACTCTTTTGCTGTCTGGGTTTGCAAATCATTAATTTAGAAAATGTAAGTTGCGCTATTTGTTATTGTAATCACAGCACGGCCTTACTATGTTATCATTACCATATCATTACATTATCGCAATTAATAAGTCATCATAATCATCATCGTCAGCATTGCATGTCACACATAGCCTACCTGCTCCACCAGTGAGTGAGTTCTTATCATGTAGCCTCAATAGGCTCGCACTCTCCACCACCTGCTCACTGTCCCTCTGCTCTGTATGCATGCTTACATCCTCGTTCAAACTCAACGAACTTCAACATGTTACTGACATATGCTAGCCTACTTGCAATATTGTATTTTTGAAGCTTCTACATTGGTGTTAATTTTGCACAATTGTCACTACCGCACCCGTCCGCAATTTTAGTGTAGGCAACTTCGATTAACTTTTGATGCGCTCACAGAATCCTGGCTCTGAGCCAAAATGGGAGGGGTGGGGCCTGACGTGAGCTGTTATTGGATCAGTCCAGTGTCAATAGAAATGTAACCAATGGGCCGCTGATTGTCCTTCCTTTGGGCCGATCGTTGGCCAAAATAATATTTATATAGCCTATTCTATAGGCCCAAAAGGTGCGTCGGCCCACCGGGAAAATGCCCGGTATGCCAGGTGGCCAGTCCGCCCATGGATAGATAAATACTTTATTGATCCCCAAGGGGATCCCCAATTTTCAAGGGTTTACCTTCAATGTCAATTAGCAAATCTCTCCAATAGCATATGTTTTGAGTTTCTAACTCTCCTGCCCAGGTGCCTGGTGGCGAGTATTGGATTTTAAACAGTGTTGATAGGTCAGCAGCCTTCAAAAGACTTGGGTTTTCTACAAACATGTTATAGAATAGATCCGTGTGTTCTCTCATTGCCTCCAGAAGACCAAGGGTGTTGAGGCCAACTTCAAATCTGCACACAAACGCACACACACACACACACACACTTAATGAGCCTTCACAGAAATTCACAGGGGGAAGGAAAAGGAATAACTCTATCTAATAACGACAAGTTAACACAGATACTCACTGTTGCAATGCAACATGTAGTCTGCCCTCAACGAAGTAGTCAACGGCAGCCTGAACCAGGGCATCTCTCTGTCTAAGTGTGGAGATGCTTCTGCATGCTCCCACAATAGCGAGACAGTCCTCTGCCTCTTCTACTGCTGCTTTTGCCTCTTGGACAGTTCTTGCGTCTTTGATCTAAGATAGTTAGCAATGTCATATTAAATAAGGAAAATATTGCCTATGTGCACTAAACATGGTACCAGCAAGTACTTGCTAATTGCCAATTGGTATACTTCAATAGAACTCACCTTCAAAAGCTTCTCCTTGAACGACACGTCGCTCACTTCCTCCAGTGTCGCAGGGGGGGTACGTGTACGACAAAGTTGCCCATACAGTCTGTCAGAGAAAAAACCTGGTGCCACGCCTCCATGAATAACACACACAGAAATCATCCGTGCTATCTGTTGGTATGTTTTTTTTTTCAGGGCTGAAAATAGAAAATACCAAGCTGTAAAGTCCACTATGCATCCACTAACTACCATGACCATGTGAAGTGAAGTCCATTATTGTGCTTACTGATAGTGTTGCCACATTTTTTATATTTATTACTGAGGAATATTTTACAGAACTGCTACTAGTTCTGCATGCTATGCTGGAACACCACTGCTAATTGATAAAAGATGGTCAAAAAGGTGTCCATATAGCACAGGCTTATTTGGAAGTTTTAATAGTGAACATAGCAATTACCAAGAGTGTCGAGGGTGAGACGCTTTTCTGTTTCAGGTCCCTCAAATATGCAGGACTGGTGAATTGACTTTATAAGAATAAGTAGGTATTCTCTGGTGGGTCCACCACCATCCACTGCACCTTCAGCGTTGTCCTCCCCATCCACAAAAATGACATCAAGCCTGGCCATTGGGTTGAAACGTCGGCGTCTGAAAGCTTGTAGTGAACTTTTCAAAAGGTGGACATTTCCTGTATAGTCCTTACAGATATTGATTTGGTTACTCGTTGGGGCAGAACTAAAGACTTTCTCCCGAAGCGAGTTCAGGACGGTGTGGAGACAAAAACAAACACAAAAAAAACAACAACTAAAAAAGACATACAGAATACATTAGGCTTAAAGGCACAAGAAAAAAACAAGTAGTGTAAAGCATATTAATACTCCCACCACACAATATGAAAACATGCCTCTCTTGAAGTAAGGACCCATCATGGCCAAGTGAAGACACAAGTTGTGGGGAACAGGGGACAGGTGGTGGTGTGAAATCCAATGGTACAAACTGCAATCAGAATCAGAATTGTAACAGTCAGTTTTATCAATAAGTTTAATATTTGTGTTGGCATCTTGAGGTTACTCACATGTTAACAAACATTCACATTACACACAGATGAACTCAAGTTACTGACTCCCGAGTTGGCAGCAATATACTGAATGTCTGAACCTCATGTCTCACCTCAGGGTCATCTGAATGAATCCAGTGCACATACAATGTGCATAATCCTGTGATGCCATTCTCCATTAGGGTTCCATCCATAATGCTTTTCAGTCTGTTCAGCGACAAGGCGTCTTGTACATAAAAGTATTCAGAGGCGTCCTCATCCCCTCCAACAAAGTCAAACAAAACCTAAAAAATGACATGAAAAGAAATTAAGCCAAGTACCGTTTAAACCAGGGACATACTGCATTACATTCACAGCCTGTATCACAGTGACGATAAAATAGTCAGAACTTAACCTGGATGAATCAGATAGCTGGAATCGTCTTGTTCTTATACATCCACTTGGGTACTTAAATCTCAAGGGCACACCAAAACCAGCCTCAGGTTTTTGTGCCATCCTTGTCTGCCTCTCATATATGGCCTGGATGGAAAAAAAATTCCCCATTACAGTGGGCAACGCTTTCAAATGACCACTTCAGTTGCGCATTACGAGGCGTGAAGCTGCGTGAAGCTTTAGTACCACTTTCAGCCACTGTGCGTCGCTCTGCCACTGTACATCGCTCTGCCTGCCGCCCCACTCAAAAAGCAGGAGACTTGCCGAGAGTAATCCCAGCCTACGAACTCATTAACAAAATAAATCATGCATAATTAAAATATACCTCGATTTAGGCTACTTGGGTATGTCTTAAGGCTTGACTACACGGTGGTAACGAAAATCGAAATTTGCTGTCTACATTATTGTCAGTGTTGGGGGTAACGCAGCTCCGCAAATCAAAACAGTGGTGTGATAATTGAGCCAGTAGAGAAATAACTGTTCAGAATTAATCTGTAGCCTTGGGTAGGCTTCTGCAGAAAACAATGTTGTTGCCGATTTAATACTGGCGACGTTTTTAACAGGCTACGCAATAGAGGCTTAGACAACTATGACTCACGTTTTGGTTTCGTAAATTAATTTGCCCTACTTCTTGACATTTTTATTTTTCTGTACAATAAACAAATACATCTGCTTTATGCCGCAGAATTACATTCATATTTGGCTGACTTCTGCAGACGCGCAAAAACACACTGCCAGGCCATCCTTAAAAATATTTTAGTTTGCCGTAACCCGACCGACCCTGTCAATTTAGAACCGACCCAAATATTTATTTTTTTCCCCTTTTAGTCTGACCAACCGGTTGTAAACTTGCATTAAGACCGACCGATTTTTTTTTTACTCTAAACAACCAATACAAATAAAATACTATTTATTTTAGTAGGCCTAAGTATTGTGAATATAAATTGCCTACATACAAACGTAGGCTCTCTTAAATAAAACCCTGTGGCGCCATCTCTACACCATTGGTTTACGCATGTCACACTATTGCCTATACGCTTTGTTTCATTCACACAAACATCTCGACTCAACGCTTATTACTTGGCACGAAGCTCTGGAAGAACTGTGCCCAGAGTACACAAAGCACATTTAATAATGTTACAAAGATACTACATCAATCCGTATGTTTCATTAGGCTACTAGGCTATTTGTTTTGCCTTACTCTTGATTCATTTAGGCTAAGCCTTTTTATTCAGTTATTCATCATCTTCTGTCCTTGTGTAGCGACGACGCTCAGACCTGTCACCTGCCACTCATCGTGAGGTGTTTGGAATCATTCCCGCGTTACAATCATCAGCCAATCAAGGTGGTCACTTCAGTCAAGCTCGTGCATGAGTAATAACGTCATCCATAGCAACGAAGACTCACTCTTAGACTGTTAGTCAAAGATTCTAGAGCACTCAGCTCCAGAATCTGTTCAGGAGTTGTCATTTTCCCTTACTAAGAATAGCCTAGGTCTGAAAGGCTTTGTGAATAATTTAATAAGAGAAACTCCTATAGCTAAAATCTTTTATTGCTATTTAGGAGTAGCCTACTCCTAGTGGTAAGATAAAAGGCTTTGTGAATATGGCCCCTGGTGTCTAACCCAATGCATAGTATATATACTTTTTTTTGATCCCGTGAGGGAAATTTGGTCTCTGCATTTAACCCAATCAGTGAATTAGTGAAACACAAACAGCACACAGTGAACACACAGTGAGGTGAAGCACACACTAATCCCGGCGCAGTGAGCTGCCTGCTACAATGGCGGCGCTCGGGGAGCAGTGAGGGGTTAGGTGCCTTGCTCAAGGGCACTTCAGCCGCGGCCCACTGGTCGGGGCTTGAACCGGCAACCCTCCGGTTACAAGTCCAGAGTGCTAACCAGTGGGCCCGGCATAGCCCATTTACACAAAAATAATGGTCGAATATTAGGCTACTGATGATCATTGTTATTTATGCATGTCTCCAACTTTGGGCTTCAGGTTTCACAGTATGTGTAAATTGTCCAATATGAACAGGCCAAATACAAAATAAATGTTACAAATATCGCCTAGATATCTGTAAATATTAATCAACTGACTAAGAGTTTGTCAAAGTAGCCTTAATGATGACAAAATGCTAAGCATGCATGTAGACTATTTGAGTTTCTTAAAGCTGAACTGTGCTTTAATTGTTCAATACATGATTTTATAACAGGCCACATAGAAAATAAATGTTAAATATAGCCTAGATATCTGTAAATATTAATCAGCTGACTAAGAGTTTGTCAAAGTAGCCTTAATGATGACAAAATGCTAAGCATGCATGTAGACTATTTGAGTTTCTTAAAGCTGAACTGTGCTTTAATTGTTCAATACATGATTTTATAACAGGCCACATAGAAAATAAATGTTAAATATAGCCTAGATATCTGTAAATATTAATCAGCTGACTAAGAGTTTGTCAAAGTAGCCTTAATGATGACAAAATGCTAAGCATGCATGTAGACTATTTGAGTTTCTTAAAGCTGAACTGTGCTTTAATTGTTCAATACATGATTTTATAACAGGCCACATAGAAAATAAATGTTAAATATAGCCTAGATATCTGTAAATATTAATCAGCTGACTAAGAGTTTGTCAAAGTAGCCTTAATGATGACAAAATGCTAAGCATGCATGTAGACTATTTGAGTTTCTTAAAGCTGAACTGTGCTTTAATTGTTCAATACATGATTTTATAACAGGCCACATAGAAAATAAATGTTAAATATAGCCTAGATATCTGTAAATATTAATCAACTGACTAAGAGTTTGTCAAAGTAGCCTTAATGATGACAAAATGCTAAGCATGCATGTAGACTATTTGAGTTTCTTAAAGCTGAACTGTGCTTTAATTGTTCAATACATGATTTTATAACAGGCCACATAGAAAATAAATGTTAGATATAGCCTAGATATCTGTAAATATTAATCAGCAACAGGCCAAATACAAAATAAATGTTACAAATATCGCCTAGATATCTGTAAATATTAATCAGCTGACTAAGAGTTTGTCAAAGTAGCCTTAATGATGACAAAATGCTAAGCATGCATGTAGACTATTTGAGTTTCTTAAAGCTGAACTGTGCTTTAATTGTTCAATACATGATTTTATAACAGGCCACATAGAAAATAAATGTTAAATATAGCCTAGATATCTGTAAATATTAAAATCAGGTCTATGATTAACAGTTCTATGTAATATGTCATGTTTGCTATTAGATACGGGTTTTAAGGTGAAAAGTAAGGCATTTGTAGGAGAAACTGGGTGGAGGGGGGTGTATTCATTGTGCCCACCCCAAAGTTCTATTTGCCCCCCCAATCTGAGCAGCCTAGATCCGGGCCTGGGCCCAGTTCCCCGAAAGCATCTTAAGCCTAAGAGCGTCGTAAAGTCCCTCTTACGAACGTCTTAAGATTTGCCGACTGTTTCCCGAAACCATCGTAGCTTAAGAGCGTCGTGAAAACACTTCAGAGATCTGAGTGCTCAAGAGTACTTCGTTACCGGCTAAGAGCGTCTTAACAGTACTTCTCACTGAGGTCACCAACAGGACATACAGAGGAATTACAACTTAGAATATATAATTCAACTTACGTTCCCATTCTTTATTGTGTTTACCTGTGATGAATCAGATTTTAGCGTGCAAAATAGCCTACATTTAATGGTCATAATAATGTGATGAAAAGCGGACAAAAATGCAATCAAGTTATTAAACGAGACGTTGCCAGAATAGTTTGACATTATCTTTGCTAAGTGAAGGCTATATTTAGGCCGATGAGGTAAAAAGCAGAGAAAGCAACATGTGGTTTAGTCTGTAGCCTACTGCATCAAAATCTAAGCCTACACATTTCCTCTCTTTCTTACTTGACTTCTTTCTTATCTTCAAACGTGTTCTTGACACCGCGAAAAATTATTGCATGGTGCAATAATCTAATCTTAAAATAATTACAAATTTTTATGTCTCTGTGTGGTATATAACCTACTTGGGATGCTTACATGCAGATGTCAAAGTGTTTCTATTTTCGTATTGATGTGAATTAATGTGTAGATCCGAAGTTTAAATGGTAGGCCTATAGCTGTGACGTGCAGTCACCTGACATCACCTTCAAATCAGAGGATATTTCAGAACTATTAACAGATTTATAAAATGACCATGTAGGCTATTTTGCACGCTAAAATCTGATTCATCACAGGTAAACACAATAAAGAATGGGAACGTAAATTGGATTATGTACTGTATAAGTTGTAATTCCTCTGTATGTCCTGTTGGTGACCTCAGTGAGAACTGTTAAGACGCTCTTAGCCGGTAACGAGTACTTCTGGAGCACTCGTAGATCTACGAGTGTTTTCACGACGCTCTTAAGCTACGATGGTTTCGGGAAACAGTCGGCAAATCTTAAGACGTTCGTCTTAGGCTTAAGATGCTTTCGGGGAACTGGGCCCAGGTAACTTGTTAAGCCAGTGGTTCTCAAACGTTTTCTTTCATTCCCCACTTTGATCAAGTAGGCATTGACTGATGATAGTGGAGATAACGTGTTAGGCCTTTGCAAGTCAGCATCTCCGACGGTAGTCTACCCTATTAAAAATATTCGATGTCCCAAACGGAGAGCCATACTTTATTGTTTTAACAATCTCTATGCTACTCACCAAAATGTAGGCATGGGAACATGATGAAGTATCCAACTGTCGTGTGTTAAATTATTGTGATTACGAGCCAGTGGTTTTCAAACATTATGCGTGACTCGGACATCTATGCAACAGACTCATCGTCCTCGCATTCGCAAAATGAGGACATACAGACTGCTCAGATAACAGGTGTACCTCCAGTTATGCACGGTTTTAGTCAAGTCATTTAAATTAATCTGTTACTATGCCTATGCCTACGTTTGCAAAAGAGAACAATTTATTCACAATAATGTTACATTTAATTTACATGTTGACAATGAGTAGCCTAGTTTTGGTTGTTGTTGGTGACGTTATTGCATGTTAGTTATTCCTACAATGCAAAATTGCTTCCTCACTGTAGCCGCATAAGATTTCAAAACAGGTGAAATGCCACAAAACCGGTTTGTGAATAGGTCTGTGAGTTAGGAGTCCTCTTGGCTTCTTTTAAGCTGTCACAGCTGGTGGGAAGGTGTGATTTGTTGGGGGCAGGGCCAGATTAACTGGGCACAAATGTCTGATGACCCCCCCTGCCCCCCAGTCAACGTGAATCGGGTGGTCAGTTAATAGGCTATGCCGAAATAGTTTTTAACATTTTGAATATTAGTGTCGGGTGAATTAGGAAATGTTCTCAAAGTAGCCTTATGGCTGAAAGCTGCTTGGGACCCCCCCTGTCAAGCAATATAACCATACAAACGCGCGCACTCATTGTTTCAAAAGGAGTAAATTCGGCTTCGTCAGAACTGAGCTGTGGACGACACGGCACGCCCAATTGAAAATAAATTAACGCAACGCAACACAGACCCCGCTTCTCTCGCGTCAGTCACTGACATGAACAAAACACAAAACCCGCTTCTCTCACGGCAGTCACTGACAGTAGCCTAGAATAAATGCATGGGGAAAAAAACTTCCTCATGACAAAGACATCGTAAAACACTGAAAGTTAATATATGTCACTATAACATACATCTGTCCTTTGTCAAATGTGTTATGTTCCAAGTAGCCTAGTGCGTAATTCTGCTTCATAAAGTTGAACAAGTACATTTGCTTATTTCACAGAAAAATATAAATAGCCAGTTAGGGTCTACAGTGCAGAGTTGGTAAGTTATGGTAGGCCAACTTGGAGTGAACATACAAACAGGGGAAATTCTTTCTCTAGTAGCTGAGTAGCCTCAGGTGTGCACAAAGACATAAGGCCGAACATGCAAGCGCCAATGAATCGTGCTCTCACGACAATCATGCCGTTACACTTAAATAGGTTAACATCACTCTAAGTTCGCCTTCAAGCAAGGAAAAAGATGATTTGAAGACATCTGTTTCGTTGGAAGGGCAAGGGGTAGCAACAGGGCAACACAGAAACAGGCCCGATGGCAGGGCTGTTATGAGAGTATTAAAATATGGGATATTCTACGGGAAAACATTAAAACGGCATGACAGCGGGGGGAAGTTAAAATACGTGAGAAACACTGAAAAAGTTGGCATGCATTGTTTTGGTCCCCGTGCACAGGGATTATTTGTCATATTATTAATCACATATGATTATTTGTGAAATTGTGCAAACAGGCACAACACATTTGAAAAGACTGGTAGCATGCAAGCTCACGGGAAAGATTGATTTAAGAACGTTATCACAGTGTGTGGCTGTGGCGCAAAGCAGTGCGGGCGGAAGACAGCGACAATTGGCAGGGGAGGGTCATGTCTTTTTTAACAATTCTGTCGGAGGGTCATTGAACAATTTCTAGCAGGCAAGGGAGGGTCATGCAACTTTTGACTGAAGCACTCAAAATTCCTCCGGTGGCCCCTTCAATAAATAACAAACAGTCCCTAGATTGCTGCTGGGCTTGATGTCTTGATTCATGTCTGTTAACAACTCATTGCCGTCAAATGCGTAGCCTATCTCGCGGTTGCATCCATTACAAACAAACATGCAATGTGAACGTCTGGGATTGGGAAGAGCACTAAATGCTCTACTGAATAAGCACGAAGTCACACCTTCAAATGAAAAACACTCTTTAATAATCAAAAAAATAAACCGCTAATGAAGTAAACTTGTGACCATCAAAGTACAAGTTTGGACATATTTTGTCCAAATGATGTCTGTCTATCATCGTTGCACTCGGAGAAAACCAGAATGTTTAATTTGTCCTGCATTTCTTCTACGGCTGCAAACGGAATTCACTCGCAGTTAACCAAATATTTGTTTATTAGGGCAGGGCAGGCATATTTCTGGCTATTAAATTATTTCTAAACCAGTCTGCTAAAGTCTGTAGTGAAGTCTGTGTAGGGCTTAACAGGCTCCATTTCTTTTTACGAGACACCCTGCTCACTTGAGCCATCTACCAGTTGGATTGTTGTGGTTGTTGCAGCGTCTCACTGGGAAAATACAAATTAAAGTTGCGTGCTCCCACGCGCGGACCACGAGTGAAGCTGGCCAAGTCGAAGCACTGCCTACTGTACATTAACAATGCAATGTGAATCATAGAAATGGGAAAAGTTCAGTTGTTTCAATGGAATAACTACTGCTTTTGGCTTCTTGGCCCTATATTGTTCAAAGTTATTGCAAGAACAATAGAGTTCCGTCACTTTCACCTCTTGGATCCCAAAGCATTCAGAGTTGTGAATCTGACACATACCCTTCTGCGTCTTTCTTCTTTATCAAGGAGTTCCTTCTGCAGATCATCCTGTAATTAGATGTTTAAACAAGGCAATTAATGCCATTTCATCGTAATCTGTGAGGGCTATGCTGATGTTTTTGAACAGAAGCAATTTCTTCACTCGTGTGCAGCGTTAAGGAAATAGGTCCACAGAATTCCGTATCAACAGGAAGGAGTTTATTCCAGTTGTCCAATGTAGTAATCACCACAGTACATAAAAATAACTGATACTTATTTCTCAAAACTAATATGCCACGCTACGGTAAGAAAACTGTGTTGCTCCGTACTTGAAAAGCCCTCAACTGAAATAACAGCATTAAACAAACAATAACATAGGTGCGTTCTAAGAACGTGGCTGCATGTGGTGTGATGGACTTGTAGTGATAGGCCTATTGTTTAAATAATAATAATAATAATATCATTACAGAATTTAGAACAATATAATTACTTAAGACTAGTTAGCTGGTTATACATGTATTAAAAAATATACAAGATTGGCAAACACCCAATTATATTTACAAAGCTATTTTGGCTCCAACATACCGGCCCCTAATTGTCCTCTTAAATAAGAGACAATTACTAATTTATTGAAGTAAGGAGCCAAAGATCAACAAACTGGGAAAACTAAACAAAATAGACTTTCTAATCTTCGTTGCTTGATTTACCGTTTACCTGGTGTCAGAGGTTACTACCAGCACGACACACCGTAGGAGGGCAGTCTTTACCACTGCCCTCAAATAGTTTTTATCTGGTGTCAGAGGTTACAAGCACATGATACTCTGTAGGAGAACAGTCTTTACCAGTCTCAGGATGGTCTTGATTGGCCATTCATCTTCGGACTTTGTGAGAAAGTCTGTCCATGTATCCAAGTCTTGGTATCCATGAATATGTCAACCTTTAGACCCCTCGACGCGTAGTCAGCTGGGTTTTTGAAAGTGTTGACGTACCTCCACTGTCTTAGACAACTTCAAGATGGTTTCCACACGATTTGCCATAAATGTGCGGAATCTGCTGTTTCTGTTGGCTATGTACTTGAGCACGGTTGTGCTATTTGACCAAAACACAGACTCCTCAAGCTGAAGCTGCAGTTCTGACCTCAGTGTTTTGTCCATGCGCGCTGCCATGGTGGCAGCTACTAGCTCCATGCATGGGATGGTAATCAGCTTGAGCGGTGCTACTCTTGCCTTGGCCATGACAAAGGCACAGTGCACTTTATTGTCTTTGCTCCTCTGTAACAGCCCAGATAGCAAACATACACTGGGACGGAACTGGGCCACACCTACCACAACGTCTGGCACGGATCTGCATAATGGACCTGATCCGGCGTCCAAACGCACATCGGTCCAAAATTGGTCTGGATCCGTTTCACGGATCTGGTGCCAATAAGGGCTAAGACTGGCCCAGTTCCGTATGATAGTCTGTTACTGACGTGTTCCAGATTTGATTATCATATGCAATACGGGTCCGCTTATTGTGTGTGGTACGGACCCGTTTATCAGATATCAGCTGGCTTTATTTGACATGTGAAATGTGATTGGCAATTAATTATCCTGAAAAATCTGTTTGCTACACATTTGCTAACAGGTTCGTTATAGGTTCACCCAGGCTAAAGTTCGTAACGTTTTCCCAACAGCTCAACTAATAAACATAAGCTAGGCTACAAACACAATAGGGGGGTAAAAAAAACTTTACACATAAGTGTCTTATTATTTTTTTTATTCAACAACCTGGCTGTAGAAGTGCAATCCCAGACAAAGTCGTGTTAATTCTCACTGTTCCCATCGATATTCAGGCTGTCCTCCTCAGTCATCTCCATGGTCAATCTGAAACAACACAAAATAAACATTAGCTGCTAGCCATTTATTCCTTTTTGAAAATAGGCTAAGTCACAATTACACTCGTTTTTTTATCATCAGTGATCCTGTTAGAGTTATCACTGTTTTTTTCCAAAATAGGCTAGTTATTGTGATGGCTGTTTTGCTCAAGCTAAGCTAGTAGCCTATATTGCTGGAAAATAATAGTATAACCTTACAGTAAAGTTATCAATTGCTCGGCTGCTTGTTGTTGTCTCTGAATAAACCAACAGAGATAAAAAGCAGATAGCCTACCATGAAAAGTTGGGCTGTGTCCTAGTCCAACCCCAGGCTGGCAAATCATGTCAAAAGATTGATAGTGAGCAAACCAAAGATCCTTGATTAACGTTACGGGGTAGAGGGGTTGTTTCATAGCACTGTTAGATCTGACACAAACAACAATTGACTACTTTTACCACTGCTAGGTAATAATAAAAATAATGAAACAAGCATATGATCAATATTGAGCCAACTATATCTTCTTTTCCAGCCTTACTGTAGAAATGAAGTGGCCATGGGAACAAGGAGGAAGTTGCGCCAAACAGATGCACCGTCATTCTGTATTCTGCCAAATCTTGACTGACGTCACCAGAGGGCCACCACAGAAACCTGAGAAGGTCAGCGTCGTCCTCTGGTACCTTGACCTGATAGAACATGGCCTCTACGTCAGCCATGATCGCCAACTGTTCTTGTCTGAACCTGGTGATGACGCCGAACAGTGAACTGGTCAGGTCCGGCCCCTGTAACAGTTGGACGTTCAGGCTGGTTCCCTGATATGGCACTCCACAGTCAAACACCACTCGGATCTTCAACTTCTGCGGGTGGTACACCCCGTGGTGAGGCAGATACCAAACCTTTCCATCCTTTCGGCTGAGCTCATTGTTGTGGACCTTCACCGCATAGTCTTTGGCAATGATATCATTCATGAATGAGAATAATCAGCTCGGAACTGAGAATTTTTAAAGAATTTCTTTCTTAGACAGAGAGCTCGCTGTTCGGCCACTCTGCGGTTGTTAGGCATCTTGATGTCTTTGTTCTAGAGTTAGTTGTTGAGAGAAGGATGTTGCAAAAGCTCCTTAACATTATGGACAACACCTCACATCCACTGAATGAACTACTGGTCAAACAACAGAGTGTTTTCAGCTGGAGGTTGCTCCAACTGCCCACTGCCATAACTATTTAAAACAACTCCCCTTTGTGGCGTGAGAGAAAATCTTTTGCCGAGAGTCAATGCAGTTTACAACCTCTTTAAGCAGAGACTATTTATTTATTTTATTTATTTTAACTTGTATGTATGTTTATATGTGATATATGTTTATATTATTTATTGCTGCTGTAACACCATAATTTCCCTTTGGGGATGAATAAAGTAATCTATCTATCTAGCTATCTATTGAATGGTAAACTGATGCTATAATGTCCTTGTACTAGTCTGGCAGACTGTGCAACCATTTCCAAGAACTGAAGATCATTTCTCGACATTTCGAACTGGTCATCTGGATATTCTGGAAAGTCGTTCTGAAACTGTTGATTCCACAGTTCAAGTGTTGCCACAGATATTTGGTTGGATGTCACATGCATGAGTCCACGTGTCATTGCATGACTATCGTTTTCTCTGAGAGGTCCGTTGATAATCCAACCAAGCCTAGTTTTTACCGCGTACGGTCCATCATCTTGACTGGGGATTGCCTGCCATGGTTCCATGGCTTTGGGTACATTGGTCCCGTTGAGAAGATCTATCCCAGCTTGAATCTTTGGCAGGAACACTTGACTAAGATGAGGCCATTTAGCCACGTCTTCTTGTAGTGGGATGTTCTGTATGTGTGCAGGTATAGCCGTTTGAGAAAAGACATTGGGTAGTTCCAGGAAATCTTCACTCTCCAGATTACTGACCTCTAGGCCCGACACCAACTGGCTGCTTACAACCATCTCTCCACTCATTGTCTTCAGCAGGATACTTGTATTCCTGCCAGTGACATTGAGTGCAGCCATCAATCTCTCTGTGCAGAATGTGGCAGTACTTCCAGGGTCGAGGAAAGCATAGGTTCGCACCACTTTATTGCCTTTATTAATTTTGACGTGAACTGGAACAATTGCCAAGATTCTGTCAAAGTTACCAGCTCCAGTGGATCCATGGGTCTTTGTGTCAGCGCCAGTACATCCACTGACTACCGACTGGCTTTTGCTGTTCAATGTATCAAAATTATGATTTGCTTCACTGAGCATACCTTTGGTCTTCATTAGGGATCAACCGATATGGATTTTTTAGTGCCGATACCGATTTTTTTCCATCAGCCTTAGCCGATGACCGATACAGGCTGCTTTTCTTGAGCCGATACTGCTTTTGGTCCCTCAATTTACATCATACAAATGACACATAATTACACAAATGATGATAACAAATGTTATAAGTCTCAATTTAAAAAAGGAACATTTATTGAACTTATGGATGGGTGCACTGCATATGGTTAACTGTGCAAGGGTAGAAGGCTTTCATCAACATCCTACAACACAGCCTTGATGATGCATTGCTTGCTGACATATTATAAGACATAATTCAGGTCATCACAAAATGACCCGTCAACACATTTAAATAATTTAAGAAAACAATAAGCCTGAAAAGTAGCTGAAATAAAGTGCTTGATTTGTAATTTAAGACTGCATGGTGTCAATTTTATTTTCTAAAAAGAGCTGCCAGATTTGTCAACCACAGAACATAAATCAGCAGAGGAAAATAACGTGGCGTCAGATGTTTCTGTTCTAAACGGCATCAACGTTTAAAGGTATAAAAACATATCTCTCAAAGTTTTAAAAGCGCTCCTTCAGGTAGCGCAGCACTCTCATATCGCTGTGATGTGTGTGTCCCACTGAGTGAGACAGACCAGACACACACAAACTGTTTGGCAGCTGACGAAAACTCAACTACCATTGAACTGGATTGATAATGATAACGTTAGCAAACAGCTCTAAACACAAGTAAGGCATACACGGTACATTTATGTCTGGTACATGATAAACGTTAACACCAATTAATATTCAACAACGAATAACACGTCTCTCATTATTAAAGCTCTGATATCACTGCGATGGCAACTCCGCCCAGCTCAAAGGGAGAGGGGTAGGGAGGGACACACACACCACACAAGTCCAAAACTCAGCCAGGTGGTCGTTGAATTAAACTCCCACAAATACCACGGAACAACGTCGGCATTAGGCTACTTAATCATATGATTGGCCAGTGTTCGTAACAGCTACCGCTACCGCATACATAGTCTACGGATAGCCTACAACTTAGCTATTTCCAGCTCCCTAAATACAATGGCAAGCAGCTTTATAGACGAGGCATTCAGCATTAAATAAGTATCTATCTATCTATCAATCATTTGCGTTTTCCATTTGGACCCACAAACTTTCAAAGTGTATGGCAATATTTCAGCTCATAAGTCTTGAAAGTTGCTTTGAAAGTTTAAAGTTTACTGCTGTCTTGAAGAGCATGCCTTCAGCACTCTGATAGTAGGAGGAGGGGCACTCTGCACGTGAATTGCAGCATCTCCAGCAACACAGAGCTGCCTGTGGACGCCTGTATGTAAATAATGCGGGGGAAAAACTATCGGCGAACGCAGCCGCTTATCGGCCGATGCCGATACACTTAAAAAACGCAAATATCGGCCCGATATATCGGTCGATCCCTAGTCTTCATATGCAGGACTGTGGGGTGTATCAGTTGACAGTCCTGGCAACTAATTTTTTGCCTGCATTCTTGGCTTGTATGTCCCTGTTTCAAACAGCTGAAGCACAGACCCTTAGACTTTAGAAATTCAATTTTGTCCTTATGAAGGGATCCCTTCATTCGTTTGCAATTATCCATAGTATGATGTTCTCCTTGGCAGAAGAGACAAGGTTTTGAGAAAGCACAGTCTACTCTAACTGGCGTCTCATCATCTTGATCCTTCACTACTGTTGTAGCAGTGGGGAAACCTCTCTGGAAGTCAGTCTTTGCATTCCTGTGTGACCGATCGTTGTCGTGAATTTTAGCTTGACTCTTGGTACTCTCTATTATATTACCAAAAACAGGGTCTAGAGTTTCTCTGGCTTGCTTATTGATGAAATCCACAAGATCACTAAACTTTGCTCTACACTACTCCCGATCAAAGATACTATAGGCTAGGCTTCTCCAACGTTCTCTCAGTTTGTAAGGAAGTTTGATGACGATGGCTCGCATATTTGTTGTGCTGTCAAGCTGGCATTGCGACATCCAGTGAGGTAGAGGCCAAATGTGTGGAGTGCTTCTCCATCTTCAGTGCCTTTTCAATATATGCAACTGATATTTTGTACTCATTTCCATAGTGTTCTTTCAAAAGTCTCCTTGCTTCTTGATAGCCAAGCTCTGATTCCATATGCAGACAACTACGCACAAGATCTCTTGGCTCCCCGCTTGTGTACTGCTCCATATAATATAGCCTGTCTTTACAACTGTCTGTCTTTTCCTCAACACCGTGTTCAAAGGCCCTGATGAACAGCCTATACTCCATAGGATCCCCTTTGAATATAGGAATGGTCTGAGGTGCCTTTGTTGTTTCACCAAGAATTCTGTGATGGCTTGCGTGGAACTAACATACTCTAGTTCTGGCTGTGTGTGTTTCATAGGAGTACTATGCATGTTACAGTCAGTAAGCTTGCGCTCCTCTATACATGACCTGGAGTTGGGAGGAATGGGCTTAGCTTGCCAGTGAATAGGCGGCTCCAAGGGATCAGCGATCTCAATGTAAGAGTTCATTCCATTATGACTAGGGGCTCTGGATGGAGCTTGAGCACTCTCAAATTTATCTAGCATTTAAAATTTTGTGTCTGTTGCTGCTAATGCCGTTTGTAACTCTAATTCTTTCCTTTGTAATATAAACTTAGCTAAAGTAGCTTCAGCTTCTTGTTTAGCTTTATTTTCCTGTTCATCAAGCTGCTGTCTCTGTTTTAAAGTAGAGAATTGTGCTAATAAGGCAGCTCTTTCTAATTCAGCTTTCATGCGTGCAGCTGTGGCAGATGAAGACGTTCTTGAAACAGAGGAAGACACTGTGGACCCTTGCTTACGTGAAGCAACTGACACAACAGACACACTATCGGATGGTTCAACCTCTTCATTATGTTTCACAGACTCCGCAACATGTAGGTGGACCTCTTCCACCGATGCTTTGGCCTTTTCCATGAAATCCATAAAACTGTTTGCCTTGGGCTTAAACCATCTAATTTGATCATCATTCATTTCATCCTCAGATGTCAAGTGAAGCAGAGCTCGGACTGATTTATTAAGCTAGCAAAACTCGTCAAAAAGGTTATTGAACTGAACCGTCATTGACTCAACCACATAGTGAAAAGTGTTCACTATTTCAATACATTTCACTTCTGTAACCCTTGAAGTCATCTTACACTTCATATGTGTAACACATACACTGGTTGCCAGTTAAGTCACGCATCGCCTACAAGATCCTCCTGCTCACCTACAAATCTCTCCATGGACTCTCACCACAATACCTCACAGACCTCCTCCAACCCTACACTCAGTCACGCTCCCTGCGGTCCTCTGACAAGGACCTGCTGGCCACCCCCCGCACCAGGTTGCGGACTTTTGGGGGCAGGGCTTTCTCTGCAAACGCTCCCACACTCTGGAACAATCTACCAATCCATGTCCGCTCTGCCCCGTCCCTGCCCATGTTCAAAAAGCACCTCAAAACATTTATTTTCACCACCTTTGACCCTAACCCCCACCCCAATTGTAAAGCGACTTTGGGCACTGTAATAAATGTGGGTTTTCTTTGTTTTGCAATTAGATATTTGCAATAAATACCAAAGCCTGCAAATTAACACAACCTGTTGTTTGGGCAAATGTAACAATCTTTATTATTAATTCATATGTAAACATTAATATGGATTTAAAATGTGCAGGGGGTTCACGGAAGCAAAGGCAGTAAATAGCAGCAGAGTAACCAGCTTCATTAAATTGTCACTCATTAAAGGTAGACGTTAAATCGCACACCGACACTGGCACACACATCACCCTATAAGAAGGCACTGCAAACTATTTAATCACTCCACTCTGAGAATTACACACACACCCACAACTGTCCAAGAGAAGTTACAATAACTCTGCATACACAACTGCCCCACTAAGCCCGTTATCATCCCCCCAATGCACTCCTAAGAACACATACACACACAAGCACGCGCACACGCACACACATGCAGTAAAATGTTCACTTAACTAGCCGACCGGCGACACCCCCTCCTGGGGTCTGAGTTTGTGGCGCTGATTTCCGAGTTCCCAATGGAGCTGGACAGCGCAGACGTGGAGGGAGGACGTATCGGCTCACCCCACACCACGGAACACCAGACAGCAGACAGACGCGGCTCCCCACTCTACTAAGGCCCCGGCCCTGACTACATACAGGAGGCAGCAAACCTCCCCTCTTAACTCAGGAAGCGAATAACCCGGCTAGGCTACCTGTCTTCGTCGCCGGCAATCCTAAATGACTGCGAACGACACCCTCCCGCATCCAAGAGTGTCGAACAGCAGCCGTCAGGTGATCTCCCCTCTCGCTTCCCCCATTCCCCTTTTGTCAGTTCTGTTTCAGGTAACCCCAATCAGCCTCACCTGTTGCAGTTCATTCAATTAGTCCAAATTCAGTCCCAGCTGATTAACAATCCCCACAGTCCCACAATTCACTCACATCACACTTCCCCTTGAAAAAAAAGGACTCGTCCCCGAGTCACCCCTTGGCCTGATGTTTTTTACTCAGTTTTTTCTACAGTAGACAATGTCTCCCTCAACTTAGACACATAATTGTCCACAGAGGTAAAGGTCTCTTGAGGTCCAACCCCTAACATAACATCAATAGGCAAGACAATTTCCTGTCCAAACAACACTCTGTAGGGAGTGAAAGAGGTGCTAGCATGGACACTGCTTCGATAAGCTAACATAACATAAGGCAAAATTCAATTAGCCCATCGGACTGGGGATGGTAAGGAGATGTCCTAGATTTATGCATGTGCAAAAGTTTACACAATTCTTTAAACAAAGTCGACTCAAAATTACGACCTTGGTCGGAGTGAAGGCTCCGAGGCACCCCAAACCGGCACACCCATTTCTCGGTCAACACTTTGGCCACAGTGGCCGCTTCTTGGTTTGGCAATGGAAAAGCCTTTGTCCACTTAGAGAAATAATCACCAATAACCAGTATATATTGATTCTTCCCCGGTGTCAGTGGTAAAGGACCAAGGATGTCAAGGGCTACTCATTCAAAAGGCCTAGATGTAACTGATGGCTGCAAAGGTGCACACGGTTGCTTGCCCTGAGCCTTGCGGGAACCACAATCAACACATTCCCGCACCCACCCCCTGACATCCTCAAACCAGCCTGGCCAATAGAATCGGTCCTTAACCTTCCCCTGCAGTTTTTGCACCCCCAGATGACCTGCGGTGGAGACACTATGAAGCTGCACCATTGCCCGAGGCAACACCACCTGCACCTGGGAAGCAGCATCTGAGTGAGCAGGCGGAATCCTTACTAATCTAGCCCCCCGTACTTCAAGCTGACCCCAGACAGGAGCATATTTTTGCAGATCGAGATCATCTGGCTTCAATCTACCATCAGCTTGTTTTTTATACTCAATTATCCGGCCCAACTCTCTATCAGCTATTTGTGCCTGAGACAGCTCATCCATTTCTACAGACCCTACACGGGACGGACACTCCTGCACTGCACAGACCTTTGGTTCGACCGCATCAGCCACTGCCTGAGGATTATGTGGATTCGACCGATGCCTTTCCTCAAGGAAAACAGGCAGCCTGGAAAGGGCATCAGCATTGCTATGCAATTTACCTGGGCGATGGACAATCTCATATTGAAAATTAGCAAGCTGCTCGACCCAGCGAGCCAGCTGTCCCTCCAAGCCCTGGAAATTGTGCAACCAGCGTAGTGAGTTATGATCGGTTCGCAATACAAAGGCCTTCCCCAACAAGTAATGTCGAAAATGCTTAGTGAAAGTAACCATACTCAAAAGTTCCTTTTTTGTTGTGGCATATTTGCGTTCCTGCTTTGTAAGAGCTCTACTAGCATACGCCACCACACGCTCCAACCCACCATCCTCTTGGGATAACACTGCCCCAATCCCCACATCACTCGCGTCTGTATCCAAGACGAATGGCTTATTGGGGTCTGGATAAGCCAATACAGGAGCAGTGATTAAGCAAGTTTTTAGTCGATCAAAAGCGCTTTGACAGTTGTCACTCCATCGAAACCGCCTTCCCTTCTCTGTCAACTAGTGCAAAGGGCGAGCAATATCCGCAAATCCTCTCACAAAGCGTCTGTAATATGAAGCTAGCCCAAGGAAACTCTGCACCTCAGTCTGACAAGTGGGAACAGGCCACTCCCTTACTGCCTGCACCTTAGCTGGATCTGGCATTACTCCTTCAGCGGAGATAACATGTCCGAGATAATGAACCTGTGTGGAAAATAGATCACATTTAGATGGCTTGACCTTCAAGTAAGCCTGCCGCAACTTCCCCAGAACACCATCCAGCCGTGTCAGATGCTCATGGAAAGTGCGTCCAAAGACGATTATGTCATCTAAATAAACTAAACAAGTAGTCCACTGCAGATCAGCGAGTACAAGGTCCATCAGACGCTGAAAAGTGCTAGGCGCATTACAAAGGCCAAAACTTAGAACATTGAACTCGAACAACCCCTGGCGTGTGGCAAACGCGGTCTTAGGACCATACTTTGGGTCGACCTCGACCTGCCAATAGCCACTTACTAAATCTATAGTAGAAAACCAACACGCATGGCTTAGGCTATCCAAAGCATCGTCAATTCTGGGAAGGGGATACGCGTCCTTTCTAGTCACTTCATTGAGCTTCCTTTAGTCCACGCAAAATCTCAACCCGCCCCCTTTCTTCTTAACCAACACCACTGGTGCTGCCCACGGGCTACAAGAAGGGCTGATAATACCACCAGCAAGCATTTGCTTCAGATTGTCGGTCACCTCCTGCTGTAAGTGAAGTGGGACTCTGCGCGGGTGCATCTTAACTGGTTTGGAATCACCTGTATCAATCTTGTGTAGGGTCAGATGGGTCGTGCCTAAATCAGCCTCTCCCTGACTAAAGACTGCCATGTTGTTATGAAGCAAATCCCTAACAGCTTCCAACTGTCCAATGCACACTTTCTTCCCCTACACAACTCCCTGACATGTCATGATCCACTTCTACATCAGTAAATAAAGTGCCTACTTTCATTCCACTTTTTAACATTAAGCCATCATTAGTCACATTGATAACTCGAATGGGCAAGACACCTTGCTGGACCCTGCAAATAACTCGAGCTACCAAAATGTCACAATGTTTAGAGATGGAAGGAGAGGGCTCCAACATCCCTTGAGCATAATCTCCCCAACCACTTTGGAGCTGACCCAGAACAATGGCTTCACTGCGAGGGGGCACCACCGTATCGGCCTGAATAACAACCGGTTGCGGCTCCAAAGAGGGATTAAGATATATCAGAGGGAACGTCTGGCCCATTATTTGGCAGTGTTTATTGCGCAGATCAACCACCGCACCATACTGCGATAAAAAGTCAAACCCGAGCAAACTGTCTCTAGAGGGAACATCGGATACTAAAAACTCTGCAACCAGTGCAAGCGAACCAAGTTGACACACAGTCTGCCAGCAACCAAACACATGCACCCCCATTAGCTGCCATAGCCCTACCTTTATACCCTTCCAGGTCACACCCCCCCTTAGTTATAGACAGCCAGAATTGCTTTGGAATAACAGTACGTGAAGCGCCAGTATCTACAAGTACAGGACAATCAAACCCACCTATTTTAGCGTTAAGGTAGCCGGAACCTCCCTTCAAAACATCAAGGGCCATGGTAGATGCAGAAGAGGGGGCGAGCATTTGGCCCTCTGTGCGCGCCCCCTCTAGTTTCCCTGCAGATAAGGACAGTCCCGACGAATGTGGCGATTACACCCACATTCCCAGCATCCCCCATTACGATCTGTACCCCATCTAGAAGATGACACAGGTGGTTTAGATGAACGCAGAAATGGAGTTGACTCTGGTGGTGTTGAAGTGGGGATAGAGCCACTAGGACTGACTACCGCTTTCACAGCAGTTTGCAGCGATTTCACTTCCTGCCGTAGGCCCTCTACAACCCCCAGCAGGGAATCAATTCGCTCATCACTGGCAGACCTTTCCACAACTCCACGTACTCTACAATCAAGTGCCAACGCCCCACCCTCTAGACCCCTAATGAGATCCAGCTCAGCAGCTAGGTTGATAGCATCCTCTAGTGTTGCTGGTTTAGAACTACGCAAGCTCACACGCAAATCCCCATTTCCCACATTCGCAATGAAATGATCCTTGGCCAGTAGATCTTGAGTGGTAATATCGGCAGAGGGATACGCTTTAACAACTAGTCGTCTAAGTGACATGCCAAATTCTCTAATTGTCTCATTGTGTAGTCTCTTACGGGAAGAGAAACTAGCCCGGTTCCAATCAGCACCATCACAGGGATCTAAGCACCTACCCCTAGCATCTCTTAAAGGAACACGCCACCCAATGTCAGTAGTAATATATGTTCTTACCTTAACTTTCACGAGTTGAGTCATACCTCTCCCGTGTCGGTACGTGCACTTAAATGCTCTGGTGCGCGGCTGGACTGTGTTAGCATGTTGCTATGCTAGCGGGCTAGCCGTAGAAGTAATCAAAAACATCCACGTTTTCCCGACTTAAAAACAGTTGCACGAGTAGTTGATAGAAATGTCTACGGCCACGCAACACGAAACGTGGCGATTTTCCAAGCGAATAAACAGGAGAACTACAATGTGTGGCGCAATAGCACTTGGGAGTACTTCGACCTAGCGTAGTAGTATTGTTAACACCTAATTGTAGATCCCATCCACCACAGAGTTTAGAATCCATGCTGGTTCGACCCTCAGCCTCTCCCTCCCCTCTGAGCGAGAGAGAGGCACACACACTAGAGATGCGCTGATGGGCTATTATTTCAACCATAACTGCATAGCAAATTTATCATCCATCAGCACCAAAGTTTTTTGACCAATTTTCAAAACCGCACCCGCCCACCATCCACTGGTTGATTTAATGTAGGCCTAGGCTATATGGGTGATGCAGCGCTGCTGACGTGAGGCTAGAAAGCCCTTGCCTGTTCTAGAAAGACTGATCCAATGCAGCAAATATATTAAAAGGCTAAAGTCATATATTGGCTATGTTGTAGCCTATCCCCTAGAATATCAGCAGCAAACTCAGTCTCTGTCTCGCAAAACAGTCTCCAAATAAAACGCACATCGGCCTGTTGCCTATTCTGCCAGCTTGTGACAATATATCGTCCAAAATGCTTGATTGCATTGCATTCTCCACATTTTTAGCTGAATTTTCATGTACCACATCAGCATTTTTGTTCAGTGAATCTTTTGTAAATTGCTTTACAATTACCGTCGGGCCTATAGGCCTATTGCCTGGCTTGCCTCAGCTTCGGTCACGTCCTTTTACAATTTTATCATTGTAATAGGCTAAAAAACGCAATTTGCCACATAATTTCAACATGCTCCTGGCCTACTAATTAATGCCTATTGTACTTTATTTTTTGCAAAAAGAAAGAAATCCTTGATAAAATAACACTATAGGCTATAAAATTCACATTATAGGCTACTTTACGCACTGTTATGTCAGGGTGACTGACAAGCCTGTTCTGAAGACTCCCATTCATTTTGACTGCACGGGAAGAGAGCGCGTCTTTTTCAGTCAGACAGCGCAATTAATTTTATAGCAGGCCATCGGACAAACTATATATCCTTTCGATATTAAAGAAACTCGACTCCATTCATTCTGAAAGTCCACCGCACAACAGTGCAACGTGCATGTTCACATTTTTAGTAGGCTAACAACCGCCAAACTTGCTTGCTTGCCTTACACATCTAAGTTTTCCGACTATTTCTTACCTTCTTTTTCCGCTGTGGATGTTATTGAGTTTGTAGAAGTTTTAGCTCTTACGTTCTGAACATCTCGCACTGCCATCGCCCGATGTCATTTCTGAGTCATATCACTCTCTGTCTCTCTTTTAAATGCCTATTCCCTGAATGGTAGGCTACAATTACTAAGTGTTTTATATATAGGCTAATATCGAAACAAAATAACCCAGGCAGTTTCATCTAGGATATAACACAGGTTGAAGTCAACGTCAAGTTGGTTCTATTTCGGGAGGTGAATGTGTGTAAACATCTGTAGATGACTCAGAAATGACATCGGAAGACAAGGAGTGAATAGTGGCAAGAGGCAAGCCGAAGGCTGCTGACAAGGTCCCGACGCTATTGTAAAGCAATTTACAAAAGATTCACTGAACAAAAATGCTGATGTGGTACATGAAAAAAAACATGATATATTGTCACAAGCTGGCAGAATAGGCAACAGGCCGATGTGCGTTTTATTTGGAGACTGTTTTGCGAGACAGAGACTGAGTTTGCTGCTGATATTCTAGGGATAGGCTACAACATAGCCAATGTACGACTTTAGACTTTTAATATATTTGCTGCATTGGATCAGTCTTTCTAGAACAGGCAAGGGCTTTCTAGCCTCAAGTCAGCAGCGCTGCATCGCCCATATAGCCTACATTAAAACAACCAGCTGATGGTGGTTTTTGAAAATTGGTCAAAACTTTGGTGCTGATGGATGGCTGATGGATGATAAGTTTTGCTATGCAGTTATGGTTGAAATAATAGCCCATCAGCTTATCTCTATGTGTGTGCCTCTCTCTGGCTCAGGGGAGGGAGAGGCTGAGGGTCGATCCAGCATGGATTCTAAACTCTGTGGTGGATGGGATCTACAATTAGGTGTTAACAATACTACTACGCTGGGTCGGTAAAGTCCCCAGTGCTATTAGCCACACATTGTAGTTCTCCTGTTTAATCGCTTGGAAAATCGCCATGCGTTTCGTGGTTAAGTGGCCGTAGACATTTCCATCAACTACTCGTGCAACTGTATTTAAGTCAGGAAAACGTGGATTTTTTTGATTACTTCTACGGCTAGTTACGGCAAAGCCCGCTAGCATAGCAACATGCTAACACAGTCCAGCCGCGCACCAGAGCGTTTGAGTGCACCTACCGACACGGGTGAGGTATTGACTCAACTCGTGAAAGTTAAGGTAAGAACATATATTACTACTGACATTGGGTGGCGTGTTCCTTTAAACACCTTTCACGTCTTTTCTATCACCAAACCGAGTATGTTCTATCACATCCAATCGACAATTTTGTGGTGCTTTCAATAGTATTGAAGACTGTTTTGGTGAGTTTCACTTTATTTCCTAAAGTAAAAGTGTAGGCTATCTGTAATACTGAGTTCAATGAAGATATTACAGAACATGCTAGCTGCTAACTGTATAAAACCATCACCATTACCCAAATACAGCTCAGTTCTGTAAGTGTTTTTATTTTTTTCTGATGTTTTTATGTTAGAAAGGGAAATGTGTTTAAGATTATTCCCTATCTTTTGACATTTCGTGGATTATTTTACGGTTAAATAACATTATGTTAACTTAGCGTTTTGTGAGACCGTTTGGTGTTGCCATGGCGATACAGTCAGTGGCGAGGGAAATGGCATGTACTAACATTATTTACTGAGTGTTTTATTTACTTTTATGGCCTGTTGTGCAGGTGAGTTTATCAGTTTTCTTTCTATGATACAGACAGTTAGCTGTGCACTTCATCTCTCCCTGAGTGTTGGTGACACGCCCATTTTTGGGCCTGTCCTGTGCTGTGTATGAACATGAACCAGAAAAATAAAGTGTCTAATATCTGTAAGCGTTTGCCTGAAATTTGATCACAAATTCAATCTTATTATAGAAGCTATCATGAAATGGAAGCCAGGGCTGGAAGAGGAGGTGGAGCTCCTAAAACATGCCCCTGCAGCCCACACCAAAAGTTTAAAGGTGAGTTGAAACAAGAGAGGCAAATATCCCTCCAAATCAATTATACGAACATGCCGACTATTAGGGAACAATTATCATATTTTTGTACACCACCTCAAAATGATATGCAGATCCATGCCCTACTTTTTAAGCTTGTTCACAAGACGTGGTTACTCGTCTTCATCTTCAAGCCAAACAATAACCATGGCGGCTTGACGCCATCTACATGACGCTGCTTTTTTTTTTTTTTAAACTGGTTATTATTTTCCCCTGTCATGATTTATGTGCACAATGTATCAGCCTTTTGTGGCCAAGTTTTTTCCTTACCGGTAGGCTAAAGGTGTGAAAGCGGTAAGAGGAAATACACCTGATGGTTTTGTGTAGACATAGCCCAATTCTAGGCGAGACCTCTTTGTGCAACAAGCTACAAAACTCCAAAACAATGAAGCTTATAGCTTACAGTAATGACCGGCGTTCTATACATTATCCCGCTTATTATACGGCTACTTGCCAAAACGAAATAATAAACTCCCCACGATATGACTTTAGCCTACATAACCTAGCCTATTTGTTACCGTTCATCGTGGCATTTGCTGAGAAACAAATAGTTCGCAACACACGCTGCTGAACTTAAATCAAACGTTCTTTAGAACACAGCTGATCAACCGTCTGCTTTCACGTTTGAATGAAGTTCCAGTCCTTGCGTAGTGATATGAAAGACATTAATCAGAAGCACAAAACCCGTTGCCATTGACAGCGGTCATTAAATGCTTTGCCGGTGATTTATGTAGATAGCCTGGCGGGCCATCCTATATCATTGAAATGTATAGTCTGGAATCGAATCATTCACCTGCTTAATCCAAGGGGCGGGCAGAGAATTGTCTTTCAAACTGCCTAGGCATGCAATAGGCCAGCGCTACGACCATATCCGTATCCGGTCGGCAAAACGGCAAATACATCCTTCTTCGAAAGGAATGACTTAAGTGCATTGTGTTGCTCTACTTTCAAAGAAAAGCACAAGTCCAACTCCTCCAAGTTGGACGCCAACGCCGATTCAAACAACCGCTCTTCGATCGCCATAGCCACCTTCGTTGTTGTTCACCGTCGCAGGATGTCGTTATCCTGTTAAGCCCGCCTTAAGACTCTCTAACGAAATAGAGCGCTGTGATTGGAGAACATCCACGGTGTTAAGCCAATAGAAATTCCTATGGTTCGATACTAGACGTACAGGCTGAGCAAATTAATTTGCTGCCGCTAGGGTGCGTCTAGATTTCTAGGCTATTATGTAGATTTAACATAGGCCCGAACGTTGGGAAGGCCCATTCATGTGAATGGAACGTTCTGCAGCACTCTGAAGAGCCGTGTAATAAATGTGCATACCGTATACCGGATCATACCGCGACCATTTCACTCTCACACTCGCGTTATATCAACGCATTTACAATCCTCAATGCTTCTAATGAGCACAGACTGATAACAGTATGAACTAAACTTAACAAAGGAGCAGTATCAATACTTATGGGTAGGTTATCTGAATGTACACAGTTATAATAATAATAATATTAAGACAGAAACACCATCCGCATCTCCAGTCCACTGCTCCGTTATTCCCGCGACTTGGTAGCCTACCGTCGGCGCCGGCATCCTCACACTTGATCTAGGCTACAAGTGCAAAAGGCTGGAAGAAATGACCCAGCAGCAGCAAAAAAAGTCTAGCGTAACCAGCTATTGGCATATCCTATTTAAGTTTTGACTAAATGTAAAATGACTGTTGACTGAATGTAAAATTAATATAAATGCACTCACCTGTTCTCTTTTATTTGTTCTTCACAGGGTCGGATGGAACAGCAGGTGGAAGACCATCCGCAAAATTGAATTTCCACATTATTTTAAATAAAATATGATTTATATTTGTTAGTGTACAGCTGTCTTTTCTTTTGAATAGGCTCAACATTAGCAACAGCCAGTCAAAATGCAGGTAAAATATGAATACAAGGATACAAGGAAGTTTATTGTCACATGCATATAGTTACTGGAAGTAAGAAATGCAGTGAAATTATGTCTGGTGTCAGCCTATTTGTGCAAAGTGGAAATAAAAAGTGCAGTAGAAGAGGGGGTTAGTAGATTAAGTGGCAAGGGCTGCATAAGAAGGTGGGGGAGGATTGGAATTGGGGGGGCACCAACAAGGAGCACCCAAGAGCAACAGGGGCAAGGAAAAACTCCCTTACCAAGGAAGAAACCTTGGGCAGATCCACGGCTAACCCAACTGCCAGGGGTCGTGTGTGTGTTGGGGGGATGACAGGGGGAGATGGGATAATGTGCTGTGTATGTGGGGAGAGGGCAGTGTGCAATACGTGTGTTGGAGAAGCTTCCTCATGAGACAATGTGCTGTGTATTGGGGGGGGCAATGTGCTGTAAGTATGTTGGGGATGTGTGTTGGAGAAGCTTCCTGATTAAATAATGTGCTGTGTATGTAGGGGAGAGGGCAGTGTACTGCAAGTATGGTGAAGGGACGTACTATTGCAAGCAGATTACTGTATGTATGATGTATGTGAGTGATGAAGATGTGTGTGTGGGCGGGAGGGGAGTGTAGCAGTGACTGTGTGTGTGTGAGTGTAGTGTGTGTGTGGGTAGGTGGGGGCAGTGTGCTGTGAGTATGTAGAGGATGTGTGTTGAAGAAGATCCTGAAGACAATGTGCTGTGTATGTAGGGAGGGGGGGGCAGTGTGCAGCAAGTAGAGGAGGCTTACTTGAGCAAGCAGTGTGCTGTATGTATGTGAGGTGATGACAGTGATGATGTAAGTGTGTGTGTTTTTTGTGTGTGTGTTGGGGATGGGGGCAGAAAGGCTAGGCAATCAAGGACATGGGTAGATGGAGGAGAAATCAAAAATAATAAATAAAAAGTTCTATGGAGATGTGATATGTGTGAAGTCAGATATGTGTGTGTGTGTGTGTGTGTGTGTTTTGACGTGTGATGAAATAAGAAAATAAATAAAAGGTCTGTAGCATAGGGTGAGGGATGTAAAAGTGCTAAAAGTCTAGTAGGTGTGTGTGTGTGGGGGGGCATGAGTGCTGAGGAGTGAATGAGTGCAAAGTCAGTATAGTGTGAGTTCAGAGTTGGGAAATGTTTGAGAGTGCTGAGGAGTGAATGTGTGCAAAGTCAGTATAGTGTGAGTTCAGAGTTCGGATGGCCTGGGGATAAAAACTTCTCCTGAGTCTCTCAGTTCTGGCTTTGTGACTACATAGGCGTCTTCTTGATTTCAGCGGTAGGAATAATCCATTGTTAGGATGAGAAGAGTCCTTCAGAATCTTTTGGGCTCTTAGGAGTACTCTTCTGGAATAGATATCTTGTAGAGCAGGGAGTTGAGTTCTTATAGCACGCTCAGCTGAGCCGCACTACTCTCTGCAGAGTACTACAATCTCTAACTGTGGAGTTCCCATACCAGGTGATGATGCTACCAGTTAGAACACTCTCAACCGCTGAAGTGTAGAAGGCCTTCATGATGGATGTAGAAACTTTGAATTTCCTTAGCTGACGAAGGAAGTAGTCGTTGTCTGGACTTCTTCAGAACATATTGAGTGTTAACAGTCCATGTTAGGTCTTCAGTAATGTGGACACCAAGGTATTTAAAACTTGTGACTCTCTCTACAGGTTGCCCGCTGATCATTAGTGGGGTGTAACTGTAGTTCTGCTGCTGCCTTCTGTAATCCACTACCATTTCCTTGGTTTTATTGATATTCAGTGTCAAGCTGTTAGATTGACACCACTGTGCCACCTCATCAACCTGATCCAAGTAGAGCTGTTCATTGTTGTTACTAATCAGGCCCAAGATCACTGTGTCATCTGCAAACTTGATGATGGAGGTATGACTACTGTTGGCTTTGCAGTCATGTGTATAGATGTTGTACAGCAGTGGACTCAAAACACAGCCTTGGGGAGCACCAATGCTGATGGTTAATGAGTCAGATGTCAGACCCCCCACTCTAACCACTTGTGAACGGTTGGTGAGGAAGTCAAATATCCAGTGACACAGGGTGGTGTTCAGTCCTAAGGCCTTCATCTTTGTGACCAAGGTGAGAGGTACTATCGTGTTGAATGCTGAACTAAAGTCAATGAACAGCATCCTCACATAATTCCCATTCCCCTCCTACAGGTGAGTTAATGTGGTGTGCATGAGGTTTGAGATGGCATCCTCTGTAGACCTGTTGGCTTTGTAAGCAAATTGGAGGGGGTCGAAGGAGGCAGGGAGGGATGAGCAGATAATGTTTTTCACAAGCTTCTCAAAACACTTCATCACTGTAGACGTCAGTGCTACTGGGCGGTAGTCATTCAGACATGATGGACTTTTGTTTTTCGGTACTGGAACAATAACAGACTGCTTGAGGCAAGTAGGAACTGTCTCTTGAGCCAATGATGTGTTAAAGATATAAGTGAACACAGGAGCTAACTGAGAAGCGCAGGATTTCAAAACCCTGTTAGAAATTCCATCCGGTCCAGCAGCTTTTCTACAATTAACCCTCCTAAAGGCATTGCTCACATCGACCTCAGAGACACAGAAAGGTGCATCCTCATTTGCTTCACATGCTGCAGCTAGTGCAAGATAGTCTGTGTTTTTCATGTCAAAGCGAGCATAAAAAGCATTAAGTTCCTCAGGGAGGGCTTTACTCACATTCATCATAGGAGGGGACTTTCTTTCAAAGCCAGTGATGGTTCGGAGTCCTTTCCACACTCGTGCTGGATCACCCTCCAAGAAATCAGCTTCAACTCTGTCTCTATGGCGCCGCTTAGCATCTTTAATAGCTCTACGTAAACTATAAGATGCTGCTTTGTAATCAGTCATATCCCCTGAAATAAGCCCAGCATTATAAGTCATGGTGCGTGTCTTTAATGCCGTTCTCACTTCTCTATCCACCCATGGCTTCTGGTTAGGGAAGCTTCGGATCTTTACAGTTGGGATGATGGAATCAGTTAGCATATTGATGTAACTCTGTAATTCTGAAACCAGCATGATCATCTGTGTGGTGGCTTGTGGAACTGTGTGTAGCAGTGATCCAGTGTGTTGTCACCACGTGTAGGGAAGTGAATATAAATTCAGGCATGGACCGGTTCAGATGTAAACTCACCGGGGCAGGTAGAAGGGTCAACAGGAATGTAGACAGCGTTGAATATTACGATCAACAGCTAGATGTTCTAGATGAGGCGAGCAGGACTTTGAGAGAACGGTGACATTTCTAGGATCACACCACTTGCTGTTCGTCATGATGCAAACACCGCCACCTTTCGATTTTCCAGATTCCTCAGTCCTGTCAGAGCGAGCAGCAGAGGAAAAACTCCATCGGAGTGATGGAACAGTCCGGTACAAGTTCAGTTAGCCATGTCTCAGTAAAGCATAGAATGTTACAGTCCCTGATGTCTCTATGAAACTGTATCCTCGCTCTTAGTTCATCCATCTTGTTCACAAGAGACTGGACATTGGCTAGGAGAATGCTAGGCAGTGGAGGCCTATGAGCTTTATTCCTCAATCTGTTACGGGCCCCGGCTCGTTTTCCTCTGTGTTTTTTTCCTTCTGCGCCGAGATGCGTCTCCATGGTTCCCTGATGCATCTCGGAGAATCTCAGTCGGCCAGGTAGAAACGTTGATTAAAACATCCCGAAACAAAAAAGGCAATTCAAATGTGGCTTGTCTAAGCTATCTCAAATTTTGTGCGTGGCAGTCATAAATTGATACTTGTTAGTGTACAGCTGTCTTGAATAAGCTTGGGGTCAACATTAGCAACAGCCACCAGCCAAATGCAGGTATATGAATGTGGCTTGTCTATTTTCAGACAACTAGATTTTGTGGATTCTATAAAGGGCAAATGAGGACTGCACATGCAGAACCGCCTTAACGTGCTGGCGACATTATGGCAACCTTTTTCAAGAAGGTTGCTACAATGTCGCCAGTATGTCTTTTGGTTGCCGCGACGTTGCGGTTACGTACGAGAAACGTTGCCAAGATATGTTGCGGCAACGAAATTGCGTCTTTCACCCACACGTATCGGCAACGTTAGAACTTACGTTGTGGCAACGTTTGGTCATAAAGTTACGTAACTGCGTTAGCTGGGAAGCTAGCTAACGGTAGCCTATCACTGCCACGAACGTTAACATTACTGAACGTATGTTTGTCAGTCTACTGTTAAACAACTCCATGAGGTGGTCATGGTTTCCGAGTGTGTTGCGCTAATATTTTGTCTCATGGGGGATTTTTAATGTTTGTCAACATTATTCACTGATAATGGTTTGTGAAAGTCTTGATACAAAGTTCTGTAAATAGCAGTGATTAATTCACTCTTTTTCTTTCTTTGATTGACAGGGCTGACCCCCAAATGGACCGTGGAATCTAGCTGCCTTCATGGAAGTAACTTTCACATGGTGCTTCTAGAGTAGGCTATCCGTTCAAAAATAAAGTAAACTGTCAAATAAATAATTATGTCGAACTGTTTTATTTCATTGCATGACTATTGTTGTCCATTTTCTCTCAATGCAACCCAAATACTGGGTTTGGAAAACCTGACAACTGGTAATTTTAACTAGCAGCTGTTGATGTAACCCAGTGGTTTGGGTTGAATCTATACCCAATATACTGTGTGAATTTTACTCAACATTTATATAGTTACAACCCAGCACATTGGTTACCTTTACCCAGTCTATTGTGCCATTTTAAAGGAACCATATGTAAGATTGTGGCCAAAACTGGTACTGCAATCACTTTCAAAATACTGAAGAGCGATGTATCCCCTCCCCCTCCTTCCTGACTCGAGGTTGCCAACCCTGATGGCGAAACACGACTGACTTTGTGATTAGTAGATAGGTGGAGGGTGGCGCATCAGGCCAAAACACAACATGACATGACAAAACACAACATCAACATCAGTTGAGGGCTGCAACTTCACTTTTTAAATGACAATATCCTGGCCGGACTACTGTTGTCAGTGATATAAGTATTTGAAATGAACATGATTTCTTAATGTCTAGTGACATATCAGGGCCATTTTATGATTAATTGAAATATTTTTCTTACATACGGTTCCTTTAACTAACGTTGTGTTGATATAACCCAGCGTTTTGGGTTAGAATCATACCCAATCTGCTGGGTTTAATAATGTACCCAGACCATTGGGTTAGGATAACTCAATGTGGTGTTGGTGTTGGTCCAATAGTTGCAGCGCCTGGGTTATATTTGGGTTATTTTTAACCCAACATTTTTTAGAGTGTAGAAAGCCCAGGACTGGTTTAAATCCTACCTTCAAGGGCATTCTTTCAGCATGTCTTGGCATGGACAGGTATCACACTGAAGGGGCCTTCAGGATCAGGGCCCCTACTCACTTCCTTGGGTGTGAGACCATTCGCTCCCATGAATTTGATTATCACTGCTATGCGGACGATACTCAACTTTACCTGTCTTGAGCAAATTGGTATCTCCTAGGACTGGGCACTGGACGCACTAGCCAGTGTCCTAAAACCCCAGAGTGCTGGACTGCTGGACTGCTGGTTCACTGACTAGCATGAGTCCAGGAGGGAGCTAAAGTCATTACGTATTTAAATTAGCTTCATTGTCTTAAGACATTAAATTGTAGATGCAAGGACAGGCATTGCCATTTTATGGGATGCAAAATGTTAAACTACAATAAAACAAAATGGATCTTTTCAGACGCCAACCCGTCCCGAATTGTGCGGGACATCCCGTATTTTGGGTGATTTTGATTTGTCCCGTTTGATCCCGATTTTCAATCACAGCTCATCGGCCTTGTTAACTAGGCTACTGTAAACGCACCTGGAACAAAGTGTCCAGTGCCGCTGCAACCATGCTCCACTGTGCGCACGACACCAAGGGACAGAAGGGGCACCACAATTTAACCAGAGAAGCTTTACTGCAAACTGCTTTTCACTCTTCATATGCGCTATGTATTGGGGTACATATTTTTTGATCACGGGGTAGGCCTAGTACTATAACTGTACCAGAGCCCGTTTAGACATTCTCTGACTGTACCAAATTTCGTGCTTTGTGCAAAAACTGAACGATTGAGGTAAAAATCTGGCCTTAAGGCCCATTCACACCAAGAACGATAACGATAACTATTAGCTGTACTGTGGGAACATGGCTGACCCCGTTTGGCCGGTATGCAAATTAATGGCTAGTTAGGCCTATGGTACCCGAGTATGTAATTAAGTACTCAGCTAGGTGTTTATGATATAGGCTACATTAAATTAAAATGTATAGGCTATAATCTTTCTTAAAAGGTAAACCTAGCCAAAAGAGGTAAACCATGATCATGGGTTATTCGAAGCTACAGGCCACCCAATCATTGATGAATAGAGAGATGTGGGAGAATAAATTATAGCTCTGTCATCAATAACGAAGATAGGGCACAATATTTCCACCGTTAGGTATTTTTTTTATGACGGTTAACATACAGTCTGTATGTTAGGCTACCTACTGTTAAGGGACACGGTGATGTGAACTCCCGCCTTGGTTATCTTGACTCTGACGAACACGTCTTTGGTACCGCGGAAGTGTCATTCATTTACTGGAAATGTTTGCTATCAGGAAGAGTCGCAGCTGCAGAAAATAGCAAGCTCCCCGAGGTCTCCACATTTGGTGCATTCATGAAGGAAGAAGAATGCGTCTTGGGATACTGATTTTTGTGATTTTTTACTTAGGCGTTTGTCTAGGTAAGGCAGATTTTATTGCTCATGAAATCTACACAAAATAGCTTTTCGGTTCAGATGTTTCTGTGTTCAGCTAAGTTGGCGTTAGCTTTAGCTAACAAGGTAGGACGCTTCAGTTTCTTCGCTTTCATGCGCAGAAAATCGAAGGCGCGTTATTAATCTACTATTTGGACTATGTTATCCAAAATGACTATTAACCAGGTAGCCATCTTTAAGAAACCCATAACGTTATAGATAGCTAATGTGTAAACGTCAGCATGAACCCACAGGTGCATGTACTGACGTGTTAAGCATATGGAGAACTAGATTAGGATTTCAAATAACTTGGTGAAAGGAAGGGTATAACGTTATCTGTAACGCTATTCTTAATACGTCTGGTCGCACAACCCATGGTATTGTCACAATTTGCGAATGAGTAGCTTCTACATGATTGATAGTTTTCTAAAAGCCTTTTTTCCTCAACGTGTAACGTCACAGGTAATGTTGTGAGCTTAATGATTGCTGAAAGGAGAAACTGGAATTCTCAGTCCTCAACAAGTTGATTTCTTATCTACAAATATTGAACCTTGAGTACATACCAGCAGTGCTTGAAGTGTGTGTGTGTGTGTGTATCATAGAGTTGCCAACCGTCCGAATTGTCCGGGACATCCCATATGTTTAGTGGAGCGTTTAAAGCTGCAGTTGGCAAGATTCTTTTTATTATTTTCACGGAAACCGACACTATGCTCCGACAGAACAACATAAATCAGCCGGTTTTAGAAAAAACCCCGCACTTCTATCTCCACCTAGAGCCTGTTATTTGTTTTGCAAAAATCCAAAGCTCCCGGTTCTTCTGGTCCAATCAGAGCAGGTGTGAGATCTGACTGTCAATCACAGTCTGCAGTCTGGTGTGCACTGACCACAAACTGATGAGAGGGTGCTTGGTGATAGTGGGGGAGGGGCATGAGAGTTGTAAACATTCAAAATGTTGGTCCCCTCAATCTGTCAGACTTACCAACTGCAGCTTTAAGCTCATATAATGAAAAGTATTGTGCATTTTATGACTAAAGCATGACATTTTGTTCAGTGTTTCTACACACCTTGAAGTTTATTGTTAGATGTGGAGCCACTTCAGATCTGACCTCTGGGGCTAGATATTTGCTGTATAATATACACATCTTTGAGGAGTAAAATATTTGTATCACCCGGAGAGAATAAATACTCTTTTCTGATTGGCTGGTGGGGTGGCTTTTAATTCTGAATAACGGGACACCTATGAAGATCTGGTAAAAAAAAAAGTGTAATCGCCGTTCCATATCAATGCTTATGAATGGTATAACAACGATAGTAGGACGACGGTTGAGCCTAGAGGCAGGCTTCGCAACAATACAATCGAATCAACTGTAAACAAGCTAACTGTCCATGCTATCGCTGTTATAGGGCCAACGAAAGTTGAACAACAAGCTGAACTAGTGAGCTTCTTTTTAAACGGAACTGTGTGTTTCCTTTGCTTTACAGTGGCAACCGGGTGATACGCGGGATAACGGCCTTCGAGGTGTGTCCAGTTATACAGAATTAATAGACTCGGGCGGAGGCAACTCCCCTCGCCCTCGTCTATTAATTCCATATAACAGGACACCTCGGTGGCCGTTATCCCTTACGTACAAGTCATCCCAGAATTCTACTGTGAAGATCTAGAAGTAAAATTAACTGCCATTCAAACTGGTTGCTTGAGTTCATTATGACAGTTTCAAATGGAACATTTAACTGGCAACATTCTAATCACATACAAATGTGATTTATTTTGGTTATGGATTTGGCAGACACTTTTGTCCAAAGCGACATGTAAATACAAAACAATATAATATTTAAAATTGAACAGGGAACAGATTAGAATGTTGGTCAAATATAATAAGGAGAATAGTAATAATAAACAACAATATCGATTCAATCAATAGCCTAATAAAAATAAGCAATGAAAATGAGGTGAAAGGCAATAATAAAACAATAATGTCCATTCAATCAATAATATAAAAACAATGACATGGTAAGACTACATTAAGGAGAATATCAATAATAAACAATAATGTCAAATTAATTAACAGCCTAATGAAAATAAAACAATATTATACAAACCATAACACATAAGCGCTTAAAAAACTAAGTACATGTTGAATAGGAATGTCTTTAGACCCCTCTTAAACGACCCAAAACTACCACAGGAACGGAGAGCACTGGGCAACTCATTCCACCAACATGGAACCACTGAGGAATAGAGTCTTGAATTAGACCTAGTTTTTATGACTGGTCGACATAACAGACGCTCATCAGAAGACCACAGTGGGCGGTTGGGGATGTAAGGCTTGATTTAATTCTGGCTACTATAGGGAGCCAATGGAGAGTAACTAGGAGAGGAGTTACATGTGTCCTCTTTGGCTGATTGAAGACCAGGCATGCTCCAGCATTCTGAATCAGCTGTAATGATCTTATTACACAAGCGGGTAAGCTAGCTAATAGTGAATTACAATAGTCCAGCTTAGAGATAACAATTCCATTTGTTGTTTGTTCCATTTAATGGGCTAAAAAGACACACAAAGTTTAGCGTTTGCAGCCATCTTGAATTTAGTCACGATAAGTCGAGCGACGAGTATGAATGAACAGGTATGATAAGGGATCAGATTCCAAAAATAATTCTGTGGAAATGCATGGATTCCAGTTGCTGCTACTGGAAGAAACTGGAATCCATGCATTTCCACATAATTACTTTTGGAATCTGATCCCTTATCATACCTGTTCATTCTTACTCGTCACTCGACTTATCATCATTGATTGAAAAGATTCTTCGACGGTCGCTTCTTTTCTAATAAATATAATGGGCTACATTCAATATTTCAGGCCACTAGATGGCGGCATTTCACTGCACTTTGGGCCTTTTTTGGATGTAAAAGCAAGCAGTGAAATGGCGTCATCTGGGGACCGTGCAGCGCAATAGCGCCATTAAATATTTAATTTAACAGGAAATTACGGTAGAAATCTTGTTTTTTCTTACTACAGGGTTCCTACACAGTATGGAAAACCAGGAAAAGTATGAAATTTGACTTTAGTAATTTCCAGGTCTGGATAAGTATGGAAAAAACAAACAAGTGTATGGAGAAATATTTGTGTTTCCAGACTATTGCATCCACAGCACTAATCACTTCACTCAGGTCATAATGAACCATTCCTACTGTTGTGTAGCATAACTGTCAGTCCACATCATCAAGATACGATTATATGGGGGTCCTCAGAAAATGTCTCTCCCACAAGGGGACTCTGGAACCAAAACCAAATTGAGAATCCCTAGTTTATGCAAGTGCCCTACAGTATTGTGCACTTGTGTAAAAGTTACCAAGACATGGATACTGCATTACCTGATAAACCATTATTGCAAACAAAAAATACTGTCTAAGACAGTGGTCCCCAAACTACGGCCAGCCACCTCATTTTGGGTGGCCCCCCAAAACATGTCCGTAGTATATAGCATCCGGCCCGCACGGGAGTACAACATCGTCAAACTAAAACCTCCGCAATTTCTCCCATTCATTCTCTATGGCGAGTCTTAACAGTACACATGTAATACTCTTTTTGTCCACCGGTGGTTGTTTTGGCGCTGTTTTGCGTTTGCCATCGAAAACGGAATGAAATGTAGGCCTACCTGCAAACAATGTAAGAGGCCTATGCTGACTGCATCAAGTATTTTAAAAGTTTATCAATTAATTGTTAAAAACTAACTAAATTCTATTCAAGTCATATTTCTGAGACTTTCTAGGATAATTATTTCTATTTTTTTATTCACTCGTTCAAATGTTCATACAAAGAGTTCACAAAGTTCTCATCAGGTGACTGAAAGTTAGAATGGTGGTCATTTCAGACCACTTCAGCACTTCATAAAATTCTCATAGTTTGATAACTTTAAATTATTTGTAGGATATTCACAACTTGAGCTGTGTATGCAAAGACGCAGAATTCAGAGTTCACATACTGAAAATATACTTTTGGGAATCCCTGCTAATACTTTTGGGAATGCAACTGTTTTTTATTATTATTATTTAATTTTACACTGATATGGCATGATGACAATATAAACACAGCTAACAATGGTATTAAATTGCAATAGCCTATGATTAAATGTAATAGAATATTCAACTAGGTAGACTGCTGTTGTTCAAAGCACTAAGCTATTTATGGTTACTGATATACAACTACTCCGAGTCTCTGGCCCCCTCTTGGAGCCAGGCATATTGAGCTGGGCCTCGGAAGAAAAAGTTTGGGGACCACTGGTCTAAGGTGATTTCTGAGGCCCCTGCCAGCAGTGAACTAGTCTTTATCATATGTAGGCTATGCTGTGTTTACGTAGAACTAAAAATGTGAGTGAACCTTGCAACACAGCGCTTCCTCAACGAAACGGTCTCTAGGCTTCTGCAACATAAAATCAGTTATTTAAATAATAAACATTGACTTTGCACTTTCCCCATTGCTGAAATTAGAATAATTACTTGCTCTGTTTTTAGAGTTATACCAAACCAGAAGTGGCCGCAATGTTGAGAATATGTTCAGAAAAATCTACCGAGAAGTTTTGAAATTTGAGTATGGAAATGGAAGATGTGTAGGAACCCTGTTACTAAGTATTTGTGTAATCCCTCTATAGCGCAAGAACTAAACCATGTAGGATGCTTAAATTTTGCATGCTGGTACAGAAATAGTATGTAGCAAAATTGTCACATTTGGTCTGGATGATCCTGCATGATCATAGCTGTCCCTCAAAGTTGATCAAAATGTTATTGGAGTTTTTGGTTGGGCTCTGTTTAGGCCTTCAGAAGACATATTTGTACTCAACATAGGCTCTTGATTTATTTTCCTTACTGAGATTAGTAGAAACACTCACAAAAAGCAATGAACAGAAAATAAATTCCTTCAGGGTCTGAACAGCAGACCTCACAAGTCTGAAAAATCATTTTTGTTCTCATTTTCAGAGCACCCAAACACCTTGTGGGAATAAACAAAGATTTTTTTTATATTTCCTTCTTTATTCTCCATGATCCCTTCTTTTTAAAAACACCAATTTGATTTGTGTTATGCTAATCTTTCTTTTTTTTAAATGTTCCACCCTGAACATGGGCAAAATGCACCATTGTGATCAATAGGTTTTGTATAGAGTTACCACAGGTTACTCTATACCAGTGGTTCTCAACCTTTTTTCAGTGATGTACCCCCTGTGAAATATTTTTTCAGCCAAGTACCCCCTAACCAGTGCAAAGCATTTTTAGTTGAAAAAAAAAGACTTAAAACAGAGCACTGTGCCATCAGTGTCTAATTTATTAAACTTTGGAACTAATAAACACATACAACTTATATTTTCCTGAAATATTTATTAAATAATTGTTTTGTAAGTATTTCTGCATGGATTCTACTTTTTAAATATATGTATATTTTAACCCTTAGTTTTTTTTAGGGCATTTTCCCTACCTTTATTCATAAGGATTTATTCTGGTCATTGTAAGTGGCACACACACATATTATATATTGTTTTTTTCCGGCAGAGTCTAGGCTATCCAGATCTGCCATCATTTCATGTATTAGTACTAGCATTGACTTTATTTAGATTTTTAAAGAATTAAAATATAAAAAGCGTATTATAACCTTTCTGCGCTCCATATCTGGAACACTAACTGATCTGACCTGACTTGACTTGAGTTTACGTGTGTGTGCCTGTCTGCACTCATGATTCTCTACAACTTTTCACTGCGTTGCCATGAACAAAGTAAAGGCAAAAAAGGTGTTTCTTTGTCGAACAAAATTGAGATGCAATGTGAGCCTTGAGTTGAATGCCATGCAGGAATTTGTTAGGATCTCAAAACCGGATTATGAACATTCTTTGCCATAGAGAAACACACAATAGTGTTGGATTATAAACATGCTTTGCCACAAAAACAAAAACGTGAGGTAAGTCGAGCGATAGGAAGTTATTATTTTGCTGTCACTTCGTCTGTTTTATAACCCAGAAGGATGTACTTGGTATCAAATGATGGCTCTGTGTCTCCTCTTTCATCTGACATGCGTGGCATATCTATCCGATCACAGGTCCGTGAGTAATTCAAACGAGAGTAATGGGTGTGCAGTTGGTTTTTGTACGTGACGTTATTATTTTGCAGTCACTTCGTCTGTTTTCATAAGCCAGAAGGATCGACATACTTGGTACCAATGGATAGCCCTGTGTCTCTTTCATCTGATATGCTTGCCATATCTATGCGTAGACTGTAAATATGATGCAATTTGATTTAATTTCATGATTTTTTAATCTTCATACTTTAATGTACAGACAAGTGCGTGGTCTCGTTGGAAAGCCCCACTTCTGCTCTGTCACACAAGAAAGGCTTCTCGCTGCTATGAACAGTTGTGGAGCAATTTAACAGAGAAGAAAGGGTGTGTTTTTTTACGCACTTTGCGTCAATCGGCTTCTAAGGGTTAAAATCTCATGTACCCCCTGGAGTGCCTTCACGTACCCCCAGGGGTATGCATACCCCCATTTGAGAACCACTGCTCTATACAACCACAGGTGGCACTGTGGTAACTCTATATAAAACATAGTAGCCTACAATGAAAAAAAGTAATGCTCTGAGTACTGATTCAGCTGTCTCTGAAAGTTAACTTTTGTTTGCCTTTCTAATATTGTATGTTCACTTTCACGACACTTCCCAATCTGCTAGACTAGGGTATTAAGTCATAGCCCTAGTCCACATGCAGTAAATAGTTTGAGTATTTTTTTTAAGTGGAGTAGAACTACTAGGCCAGATATGTCAAAGTCAAGGAATGAGTTATCTACGGCCCCCGGGATGATATTTGATTAGTATTAGAACGGACCGGCCCGCAGGCCACAGCCACCGGCTGCTGTTTTGCGCATCAATACTCCATTCCCCACAATGCAACGGTAGCCCACGAACACACTGCGGCGCCGCAAGTGGGCCTCGGCTTCATTATTCATCAGTATTCAGTCAGGGCAGATGTCAACTTTCAGCTACCCCCTTCCCCAGTGTTGTGCCTGAACGCGTTCATTGAACGAAAGTCACTTGTTCATATGTATTTTGAGCTTAACGGAACTGAACGCATTGTATTAGGCTACTACTGCCTGATGAACATTACTGTGAACTCGCTTCATTCTGGTGTCTGTGAACGCACGCTTTTCAGTTTAACTTCGTTGAATAGGGTGCCAGATTTCTACAGAGCCTTCCACGCGAAAACCCGCTAAAACACACCGTAAAAAGGCCTTAATATGGCAGCATGCAGGTCACCATTTATCATACTATGGGTCGCACCCCGCAATGTGGACAATGGTCTGCAGAGTGAAATTATTCCCCGGCCATCGCCTGATAATTTGCTGCGCAATTGGTCAAGGAGCCGCTGACAGAAAAAAAAAAACAAACATTTCTGCAATTAGTAGGAAATACTTGTTAATTTGGTGTCATCAAACATAGAGGCATAGAATTAAGTCGGGTATGAGCGCTTATTCAATGCATGCATGTGCACGTTGGTAGCAAAGCTAAGCTTCAACCTATTGGAAGGCTAATTATGAAACAACATTTAATAGAACGACGCGGATTTATGCAACTTCCATAAAAATAGAGCACAGACTATATAAAACACTGTTTGGCATTAAGTATTAAAGTCAGCCAAAAGCTATTAATTAGTCTTAGTTAAAGATAGTTAAAGATCTCCAGATCAGTGATTTACGATGATCTGATCCGGCCATTTACCATTCACACAAGCTGGTATTGTGTCTCCTGCATACTTACATTCAGGCATTCAAATTAAATGCAATTAAATAGCATATAAATATTCTATCAGTGTATGATGCTTGCATGAGGGGAAACATCCCAAAACAACGGCACCCATATAACTGCTGTTGTTTTGAGAAGTATTTCTCATGCAAGCATCATGCAACAATGCAAAAACAATTAAACTATTGTAGGCCTAATTATATTTTACATTAGTAAAGCAGTACTCTGATGTGCATGTTTTCACAAACTTTTGTGAACAATCTTAGCACTTCAAACATTGACTGTTTTGAAGTGCATGTATAGCAATATAGTATAAGAATAATAATAATTGTGATATCATTATGATAATTTAATGGGGGGTGGGAGGAGGGGGTGGGTTCATGTAGGTGGGCCCTATGACCCCAAAGTATGCCTTGACTGGGCCTCAGGTCAAAGAAGTTTGAGAGACTGATGTAGACGACAAAGCAGCAAGGAGGCGTCATATGATCATTTAAACAAGTTTTATGACTAGGTCGGTGAGGATGGGAAAAATCGTACATTTGTGCAAACTTTGCCCGCACTTCAGTCACAGTCATTATTCATTTAATCATTAAATAAAATACAGTACACGTCTTGGTTCAATAGGTTACGTGCAGTCATTTTAATATGTTTTAATAAACATTGAACCAGTCCGGCTCTCGGCTGGTAGCAAATTTGTTTTTTTGGCCCTCTAATGTATTTGACTTTGACATCCCTGTACTAGGCCTACTCTGTATGTCGCTTGTTGATATCTTGTCATGTATGAAACTTTGTATTTAAACTTTGATTCTTTTTAATGTCACAATCGGTTAACGCCATTCAAATGCGCTTGTGGTTGAGCTGTGGGCACGCAATTTGTGTTGTAGAGGGGGCAGGGATGGGCGGTGACATCATTCCACGCAATATAGCAAAGCTATTTTCTGCGCGAAAAATCTGTATTACTGCTTTCTTTGTACATCCAGCCCTGAGTGCTGGCCTTTGCTAGCTTCTTCAAACTTTGCAAACTCAGCTGGGCGATGTTGTTTCAAGTGTGGCACGCGAGTGCATTAACCTGACTCTTGCCAGATGAATTTCGTTCCGCCTAGCTCCACTCACATCCAGTGTTTCCCATACATTGACAAATCTGTGGCGGGGCGCCACAAAATAAAAATCGGCCGCCACAGATGAATATTCTATGTTTAATTTAATTTAATTTAATTTAATTTAATTTAAATATAAGGTCAAATCCTTGCATTGCCATTGAGCTGCGCTTTTTACGCACGCAGCCTTTCCTTGCCCCGCCCTCTCTCGTAGCCCGCTGCCACTCCTCTGCATGTGCAATTAACAAAATATTCACGATTGTCGAAGGATTGTTGTTGCCACATAGAAGCATTGCATAGAAGACGTCTGGCTAAATTGCTATTAAATCCGCTTAGCATCGTGACCATGCTGTGCAAATTTGTTGAAAACTGCTGCATTGAAGTGAACTCTGCTAAGGTCTTATCACAACATAGTAGGCTACATTGACGAGACTAAACTAAGTTAAGTTATGAAATCAAGCAGTATCTCAAAGCTAATGTTAGAATACTGTTTGGATGTCGAATTTAGCATGCTTAGCCTACTTACAGCTGCTTGTCAATTTCGTTGAAGGGCTCATTTTATTGACTCTGACACTGAATGTTTGCAAAATCCCGATGTAAATGGGAAAGTGTTTTCCAAAATTCAAAAGTGCTTGTCCCAAGGAGAAGTACGAACCTTTATTTTAACTATGTAGAAAACGTTATGAATTGCATCCACACATCAGCAGCCTTTCAACTGTGTTACAATTGCAAGGGTTCCCTCAAACGCCTTAAAGTGACAGGCACTCAATTAGACCTATACACTACCAAGACTATCTTAATACCCCCGTTGTCAAAGTCAGCTACCGCCACAAATTGAATCCAATTCTGTGGGAAACACTGACATCCATCTGGGATCTGTCCGTTGGGAGTGATTTCGGCACCAGATTTTATGGTAGAGCCAATCAGGACGCAGGGCGGGAGTTTCATAGATGTGACGTAGCGGACAAGCGACTGGGAGACTGTTTTGATTCAGACAACAATGTCGGCTTGCATCGAGGAAGCAAGCGTCAACATTGATGCTGCTATTTCATCCATGTTGTCCAAATTTACCCAATATTTTGTCTTTAAAAGAACATCAGAGAACGGCTCTGAAGGCTTTTGTTGGAGGGAACGATAAAGATGACGGACAAGTGGCTTATCCAATCATATGCAAGGATTTTTGATAAGGCCCAGTCTTCTGAAACACCTCTCCAATGGAGCGATCCCAGATGGATGAGTGGAGCTAGGCCGAACGAAATTCATCTGGCGAGAGTCAGGTTACGAGTGCATATGACCGGCATAAAATCGACGTGTCTCAGACTGACCGGCCAGTTGCCGGTCATGGCCGATCACGTAAAAATCGGCGAATTCAGGTCACCAGCCGATCAATCGGTGAATCTCTTCCAGTAACACATATTGCCTCAATACCTTTTGACACTCTTTTCCAGGTGATGTTGGTGGACCTGTCCAAGGGGGTGTTGGGTCAAATGAAAAGCCTACCAACACTGAGAAGAAAACTGTGACGACAAAACCTGAACCTGAACCTGAATCAGCAGGTTTTGACAAAAATGGTGCAGATAAGGCTCCACAACATTTCACAGCAGAGAGAGGTAGCGGTAATGCAGCAGGAAAAGTAATCTCCTCTGCAAAGGAAGATGCAGTCACTGGAAAGGATGACCATGCCATGAGTGAAAATGCAGTCACGGAAGACGCAGGAAAGGGTGGCTCCACAGCAAATAGAGAAGCAGCAAAGAATGGTTCCGCAGGAAATGGAGAAGCAAGAAGGAATGGTTTTGCAGGAAAAGCAGAACCAGGAAAGAGTGGTTCAGCAGGAAATGTAGAAGCAGGGGATGGTGGTTCTGCAGGAAAAGCAGAACCAGGAAAGAGTGGTTCAGCAGGAAATGTAGAAGCAGGGGATGGTGGTTCTGCAGGAAAAGCAGAACCAGGAAAGAGTGGTTCAGCAGGAAATGTAGAAGCAGGGGATGGTGGTTCTGCAGGAAAAGCAGAACCAGGAAAGAGTGGTTCAGCAGGAAATGAAGAACCAGGAAAGAGTGGTTCAGCAGGAAATGTAGAAGCAGGGGATGGTGGTTCTGCAGGAAAAGCAGAACCAGGAAAGAGTGGTTCAGCAGGAAATGAAGAAGCAGGGGACGGTGGTTTCACAGGGAAAGGAGAAGCAGGAAAGAGTGTTACAGCAGGAAATGAAGAACCAGGAAAGAGTGGTCCAGAAGGAAATGTAGAAGCAGGGGACGGTAGTTCAACAGGGAAAGCAGGAAAGAGTGGTTCAGCAGGAAATGAAGAAACAAGAAAGAGTGGTCCAGAAGGTAATGGAGAAGAGGGAAAGAGTGGTTCAGCAGGAAGTGGAGAAGCAGGAAAGAGTGGTTCCGAAGGAAATGGAGAAACAGGGGATGGTGGTTCCGCAGGGAAAGGAGAAGCAGGAAACCGTGGTTCAGCAGGAAATGGAGAAGCAGGAAAGACTAAAGGAGAGATACTCTCTATCGACTCCAACAGCTCAGGGAAACATGTAGATGATGCAGAAAGCAGCCATTTCTTTGCTTACCTTGTCTCTACTGCAACACTGGTGGCATTACTCTACATTGGATACCACAACAAACGAAAGGTTCAAGACTTTTAAATAAAATTATTTTCACAATTGCAGTTAATTTTTCCATGTCACACAACAGTGAAACTCTACCTTTATTACCAAATGCATTTTTCTACATTGTTGTCATAAATCTCTTCTATCACCTGCTGTCCTCCCACAGATCATTGCATTTGTAGTAGAGGGAAAGAGATCAAACTCCACACGGAGAACAAAAAGCGGAAAATATCAGAAGCTTGAACAACAGGTAAGTACTTACTCGTTGGGCAATACTTCACTTTGCCCATTTTTCTGTTATACAGTCGCAATGGCTTCAATTAACACGGGTAAACACATTGTGTCTTGTGCAAAAGACAATGTATGAACACAATGTATGTACGTTCTTATTTCTTAAAGCCTTTTTATTAAAGCTTTTTTAAAACTTTTTTTGAAGAGTGCCTTGGACAATCCATTCATTTTTATACCAAAGAGCACCTTCACAAATACTTCAAGTTACCAGTGGTATTACGCCGCAGCCCTCCAAACTCGCTCCAACGTTCTTATTTCTATTTGCATCTACGATTTGTTCTTATTTTGGTACCCATTGACTCCACTGGTGGAATGTTCCACTGTTTTTTTTATATATTTTTATGTTTGCTCTTCTTTTTTGTGCTCTAGGGGACTCTTAGATCAGAGGAAAACATCTAGTTTTCACAATCCACAAATTATTTTTCCAATGCTAGGAAACAGGTTTTACATTTGAGTGTAATATATATATATATATATATATATATATATATATATATATATATATATATATATATATATATATATATATATACACACACACCGTATTTTCCGGACTATAAGTCGCACCGGACTATAAATCGCATTTATTTACAAATGTATTTCACAAAAACCAAAAACAGAGACTATGTAACTGGATTATTGAGGCCAAAAAGATTAATGAAGACGAAGGAGTGAAGGCAGCCAAGAGGAGGGCAGGAAGGTAATTGCAAAGCAAAAGATTCACTGAAAGAAAATGCCATACAATGCAATCAAGCATTTTGGGCGATTTGGAGTCACAAGCTGGCAGCAGATTAACTGCTCATGAGAGAAAATGATGCAATTTGAAAAGGACGTGACCGAAGCAAGCCAGGGATAAGCCTATAGGCCCGATGATAATTGTAAAGCAATTTACAAAAGATTCACTGTACAAAAATGCTGATATGGTCAAGAAAATGTAGCTAAAAATGTGGAGAATGCAATGCAATTAGTGCTGTCAAACTATTAAAAAATTTAATCACGATGAATCGCTGAATTCCTATAGTTAATCACGATTAATTACATATTTTATCGCATGATTCAAATTCTTTTGCATTTCTGAACTTTCCAGGAGTCCATGTTAACAATATAAAGCAATTATTGTGTATCTTGATTAGGATTCAAATGAAAGCAAAGCAAGTTACTTCATTAACTTAACTTTAAGACGTAGGTCTATTTAATTATTTCAAATCAAATTTCAAAAGAAGTGCAGACCTGAGGCAACACAATATAATCTTCAGAAATATAGCTTATAAAGGGCAACAAACATAAAATGCTATATTAATTATCTTTGAGTTCAGTTGAAAATAAGGAACCTTTCGACATGAGTGCACTGCCATTTTATAGGCCTACAGTCTATGGTGCACTGTCACTTGCCACACACATCAGCGCCGAAGTTTTTAACACGCAAACACTGGATGAACAATGGATTTTATGGAGTGGCGTCGACCAAATATAACTGAATCGTGATTTACACGGCGGCAAAGTGCGATGCTGGTGTGCAGAGTTGTATTGAAAAGAATGGAATCTAATGTACAGTTCATGAATGTCGAAAGCAGAGTGCATCGCACTCATGTCGGCATCAGTGTCCACAGCAATTTGAAACACCATTCAGCTGACCGGGTGTTCAGAACTGCGTTGGTGTTTATTGTACGAATCTACTCTTTGGCCGGCTCGTAAGCCCAAACAAGTGTGTGCAGCATGCCTTTACGTAGCCTACTAAAGGCGCATCATCATATAGGCTACAATTAATCTGCATCACGCCCCATTTTAGCGGAAAACAAGTTAACATACATATATATCATTGATTCTAATGGGAAAGACAGATAGCCTAATCACACCTTGACGTTACATCTAGTTATTAATTTGCAGGCCATTCAATAATTTTACTAACACGGCAGTTATAAAGAATTATGTGTAGGCTTATGTAACTTACTCATGTCGAAACGATGTAGGCAACATTACAACCCATTCAGCACGTATAGCTACACTTACCATATCCCATGTAAAACGGTTAGCTTGCTAGCTCGCTAACTGTGGAACTTCAGTATAACAGGCATAGCCAATTATCTCACCTAGTTGTAGGAAAAAGGCTACGTTCATATTACAAGTGATAGAATGAATGTGTGACTTATGTTTAGTTGATGTTATGACATGTAAAGTTAAGCTTGCCGAACTTAGTTATGGTCAGCCACGGGCAGTTTGACTGTGCTTACATTCGTGACACTCCTGTTAGTAGGCTAAACTGGAAAGAGCAAAAAATAGGAACGTAATGGTCACATTAATCCCATAAACACACAGATAACTCTTACACCAACCTTATTTTGTGCCTTTTATTCACATTTGTTTCAAGATGTATAACCCCTTTTTGCTCCCCACTTCTATGCAGCATAGGTTTCCATTATCCAAACAGCTCCCTTTCCCCTAAAAGGGGGCGTGTACATGCAGCACGGTCTAGCTAGATCCAGTGTGGTGTTGTAGTTGTTCTAACGTTTCTAGTTGTTGCAACAGTTGACAACTAGTAAAAAAATTGACGCCATTAAAATAGGTTTACGTTAACGCCGGTAATAATGTGTTTAACTGACAGCACTAAATGCAATCAATCAATTTGGGCGATATGGAGTCACAAGCTGGCAGCAGATTAAATGCTCACGATAGAGAAAAAGACGGTTTTAGTGACCGAAGCTGAGGCAAGCCAGGCGATAGGCCTATAGGCCCGATGGTAATTGTAAAGCAATTTACAAAAGATTCACTGGACAAAAATGCTGATATGGTACATGACAATTTAGCTGAAAATGTGGAGAATGCAATGCAATCAAGCATTTTGGACGATGTGGAGAGACAAGCCGGCAGCAGATTAAATGCTCGAGAAAGAAAAATATGTGGTTTTAAAAGGACGTGCAGACCGAAGCTGCAGCAAGCAGGTGATATTTAGACATTTATTTCACAAAATCCAAGACCAAGAACAGACAGACTATGTAACTGGACACATTAAGGCCAAAAATATTGAGAATTCTACAGGGAATGTTAACAAAGACGAAGGAGTGAATAGTGGCAAGAGGCAAGCCGAAGGCTGCTGACAAGGGCCCGAAGCTAATTTTAAAGCAGTTTACAAAAGATTCACTGAACAAAAATGCTGATGTGGTACATGAAAATTTAGCTAAACATGTGGAGAATGCAATCAAGCATTTTGGATGATATATTGGCACAAGCTGGCAGCAGAACAAATGCTCGGCTGGCCACGTCCGAGAGCGCGAGAGAAAAAAAGATGCACATTTAAAACCAGGGCCTAAATTTCAGCGGGGGATTGCGGGTATTGAGCATAAATTATTACTAAGTATTGAGCATAATAATAAAAGTCCCGCAACTCTAGCCATCATAATGCGAGAAATTCCTACACATTTTACAGCGCTGTCTGACGTTAATCTAATAATGGAGCAGCCTAAATGTGGGACTATTGACTGGACGGACCAACTCTGACTTCAATTGAACCCCATGCAGAGACACACGCGCGCGCAGGACCACTTTGGGGGCGCCTCTCTCTTGTTGCGCTCTCTCTCTCTCTCTCTCTCTCTCTCTCAGCAGGATTTGTCACCGCTGAAGTCAAATTATAGCCTAGGTGCTTCTACATTAACCGCTATCGACAGGAAAGGAAAACAAACGTTTAGCGATCAGGAACCGTCAGGAATTTTGCAAACACAGAAGCATGACAGCCTATAATGCGGGAGAACATGGATGTGTTCTCCATTTTAGGAACGTTATAATCGATTGCGGACGTGAACAGACAGCTACAGACATGGAGCGCATAGTAGGCCTACTTTCGCTTTCTGTGCGCATTCATTACGTAAAAGATAATTAGTAGCAAAACACCGATCAAATATTACATGGCAGTGCGTTTTGTTTTCATGTGTTTTCATGCATGTCTAGATAACGGGTGAGGAATGTTTAGGAGACAGACTATCGTAAATCCTCAAATTATGGCTGGGGTCTTTTATTTAAGTTGCGCAAAGCACCGCACCTTTATTTGGGCCATGGCTTGTAGTCGAGTCAGCTATACGCCTTTATTTCTTGCGTTTTATTGTGATACATAGGCCTACTTTTCGTTTGGAGCGGCATACCGGTAGGCTATCAAAAGCAGATGTTCAATTTGAGATTTCATTTACGTTTGGACTGTTTGATTATATTGCTAAATATCGGGACTGATGACCACTGAAATCTGTGTGGTATTTAATGGTTTACTATTAAGTTTCATGTATGAAAGAGTGTCGGGATTTCCATCCGCTTATTGCGAGATAAAGCATCCGCTTTCATCCATTCATGGAACGTGTGCTGTGCTGCAAGGGAACCCTTATTCCGTATAGCCAAAGAGGTCTAAGATGGCCTAAATTTAGTTATTTTTTAAATTATGCATGATTTACTTTTTTTTAAAAATCGTAGGCTGATGCCTGGCAGCGACAATTGTGTTTAAATGTAGGTTACTGCTTCAGCATCTAGCTCAGAAGGGGGCAGCATGCGACTGTTAGCTTGAGAGCAACCTGTTGGAGACTCATGGTGTAGGACAATGACTTTTCATTGGCAACAATATTAAACCAACCAGACAGGTCATATGCTGGAAAGATTAGGCCTATTTTTGGTCAAAGTTTTCTCCATGGATTCCTGGTCAGAACCGCCATATTCAAAAATGGCACATTTTTACATACTTTTTGCTATGCTATAGGGACATTTCTGCTAAAAACAGTGCCATTTTAGCAAAAAACTGTCCTTTTCTATCAAATACATATTTACAGAGGTTAACTGATGATTTTTAAAACCCTAAGTATTTTCTAACAATTTTAAATCATTAAAAAATTATAATTTTGTCAGATATTTGTCAAATATCAGAAATCCTCAAATTTCCCTCAAACATAAACCTCTTACAGGTTACATGTAAATACAGTTCAAATAAATTGGGTACCTTAAAGGTGCTCTAAGCGATGCTGGGTAACGTCACTTCTGTTGATTTTCAAACAAAACAGAGAGCTTGTTAAAGGAGTTCAGTCTCATACAGAACTACTGAGGTGCCTGAGCCCGGGGAAGGCCTGGCTGACGCGCTAGATGTTATGAGTGCTACGCTCACTTGATTGCCCTGTGCTAAACAAACGCATAAGACAACTGTTGACGCTGAAAATCCAAAGTGGTCCATTTATTCCAATACAACCCTTTGCCCTTCCGGGTCAGACACCTGCCAACAACATTGTATTTGCTACCTTTATACCTAAGACATACGCCACCCAGTGTTAGACAAAGGAACAATAATCTGAACACAACACAGCATTTGGCTCTTACAGAGCTAACTCGCTACTTCCTCCCCCTCCCTTCCATGCTGCTCCCGTGCAATTGAAACTCTCCTAAACGCGCATCTCTTCTGTGATTTGCTGCAACGGTTGGTTAGGTGATGTTTGCAGTAAGTGACATAAAATGTTTTAGCCTAAAAAACGTGTGGCATCGCTTAGAGCACCTTTAACTTAAACAGATTAAAACATATGGCATTTAGACGTTTTCCCAAAAACTCAATATAAATTCAATAATATCCCCAAAATGGGGTATTTTTGGGCTTAAACTATCACAGGAATGGAGAGCACTGGGCTACCCATCAGATAACCGCAGTGAGTGCTTGGGGATGTACAGCTGGATCATAGAATTGAGATAGCTGTATAGCAGATCCAGTAAGTGTCCTATAGGCCAAGGTCTATTATAGGGAGCCAATGTAGAGTAACTAGGAGAGGAGTTACATGTGTCCTCTTTGGCTGATTGAAGACCAGGCATGCTGGAGCATTCTGAATCATTTGCAACCATCTTACTACACAATCAGACAGGCCAGCTAACAGCCAAATACAATAGTCCAGTTTGGAGATAACCATAGCCTGCACAAGAAGTTGTGTGGAATCTTGTATCAGATAAGGTCTGATCTTCCTAATGTTTCAAAGGACAAACCAACATGATTTTGCAATTCAGGCTACATGCTCAAAGAAATGAAGTCGGTCATTATGACGCCAAAGTTACGTGCCAAATTAGTTGGGGTCAGTGAAGAGGAGTCAAACTGGATGTTAATCTGTTGGGGAATAGCTGTTTTAGCTGGAAACACCAAAAGCTCAGTTTTTATAAAACAAATTTAATAAAAAATGTATTAAGTTGAGGGTGTCGGTCTGTCATCCAGACTGAAATATCAGGTATGCAGAAATCTGATGGGGAAACAGTCCTCAGGTGGTAAAGACAGATAAAGTCGTCCGCATAGCAGTGATCGTCAAATCCATGGGAGCGAATGGTCTCACCCAAGGAAGTGGTGTAAATAGTGCTAATACTGATCCTTATGACACACCTGTGGTGAGGTCATGATACTTTGATACAAGACACGCTGAAAGAACGCCCTTTAAGGTAGGATTCAAACCAGTCAAGATCTTTCCCAGAAATTCCCAGTTCTGACAGTGTAGAAAGGAGAATGCCATGGTTTATAGTATCAAAGGCTGCAGGTAAGTCTAGTAGAATTAATACTGATGACTGAGCAGACTCCTGAGTTGAGGTGCTGCTGTTTACGGGTTTGAGTCCGGGCATGTGCAGGGCTGAACCACGCAGGTAACACAAAATAGGTTACATTAGCTACTCTCAATGCTTCAGTCATAGACAGAGCAATTTCAGTAGAATGACCACTCTTGAAACCAGACTGCATACGGTCTAGCAGGTTGTTCTGATACAGGAAGTCATAGACTTGCTTGAAGAACACTTCCTCCAAAGCCAACAAGAAAGGAAGAAGGGAGACCGGTCTGTATTTCTTCATCAATTGTATGAAGTGTACTTTTTTTTAGCAAAGACATAACCCTTGCCTATTTAAAAGAAGAAAGAACTATTCCAGAACTGAGTGGAGTATTAAACATATGCATTACTGCTGGCAGAACAGCAGGTGTGATAGACTGCAGAAGAATAGACGGGACAGGATCCAAAGGGCATGTTGTTGGATGACTTTGCGTAAGCAGTAGAGAAACTTCTTTTTCATCAAGAGGAGAGAAAGTCCAACAATTCACAGGGCAAAGCTCTCCTAATGGGCTCATCAAACTGAACACTTATCCTGTTGTGTTCACGGTCAAACTTTAGAAAACCCATGTGTGTTTCTGGTCAAAAATGACTGGCTATTAGAAATGAATGGGTGAAAAAAAATGATCAGTGTATAAAATTGAGTCCAGGCACATACTTATTGATCAGATGGACTGTATATGTGCTTCTGTACATTAAAACACACACAAACACACCCTCACTCCCCCTCTTTGCTTATATGTCAGCCCCCATTGGAACCTTTCCCCAATAGAATCTTCCCCTTTCTGACTTGCATGAGCTCAGGTCAATGAGGCCTGCAGGCCATAAATAGCAAATGGAAGTTTAAAACTGGTTATATCCAATAGAACACAAGTTGATACAAAGGTCTATCACAACTAGTGTTGTCACGATACCAAAATTAATGTTTCGATACCGATACCAAGTCAAGAATTGCGATTTCGATACTACTTCGATACTTTTTAAAAAATGTATTTGATTTGGGGGCCCCACCACCTTGACATCATCATCAGTAATATTGAATATACTGTAGTGTGATCATTCACACCAGTGGCCAGATTCTGCTTGATTCTCTCCACACAAACACCATGGAAAATGATGGCTTATGTCATATTTCATATATTTTGCATAATTACTAGTAAATATATTTAGCAATTTGAAAACTATTCTAAAACTATAACTATTTTTAAACTATTACACTTAGGCATATCTTTAATGTTGGTGTTCTAGGTCTAATTGAGTGCACATTGGTGATGTGTAGGTGTAATTGAGTGCCTGTCACTTTAAGAGATACGTGAGAGTGATTGGCCTTGTCTCACGGTTTTAGTCTTGTGAATAAAAGTTGCACATAGCGCATAAGGATATGTGGATGCAATTAATTATGTTTTGTATGTCATTAGATGTTCAAAAAATGAAGAAATGAAGAAAATCTTTCTTGTATTGTCGTGCTGGCTGTCGGAATGATCAGCAGTACAAATAAGTTCGCTAAAATATTGATGGGGACAATTTTTTTGTCATCTTAAAATTTTGATTAAGCCAAAAAGTGTGTAAAAATGTGTAATTTTTTAATATGGTGGCCATATTGGATTTTTGGACAAAATCCAACATGCCCCAAGTTTTAATCTGTTCCAATAGGGGTTCTGACCAGGAATCCATGGAGAAAACTTTGACCAAAAAATAGGCCTAATCTTTCCAGCAGATGACCTGTCTAATATAAAATAAGAGCTCTTTTATGAGTTAAATTGAAACAAAATTATACTATCTTTTATTTGTCCCGGGTATGAATTAAGGCTTTTATTGAGGCCCGGCTATGAATAGAATCCCGGCCATAATTTGAGGATTTAGGTATGCACGTGTGTTTCAGGCATCGCGCAAGCACTAATCTCTGGCTGAAAGTGCACAGGACTTGTGCATTTGAGAGCGCTCTCTCGCGGCTGTAGACAGTAATGTTAAATTACATGTTCAATTTTATTTTTCTTTTCATATATAAGTCGCCACAGTCGACCTGTCGCCAGCCAAACTATGAAAAAAAGTGTGACTTATAGTCCGGAAAATACGTATATATATATATATATATATATATATATATATATATAACATGGTAAACATGTAATTAGAGTATCTTTAGAAATAAGCTGATAATACCAGAGTCATTGATTAATTGATTATAATGTTTAGGTCCCATTACTCTCTCCTAAACAATGCGACTTCCTGCATAATTACTGACTGTACCTTTTCGAGAATGTTGTTGCAATGTTTGTATTTTCATGCAATTCAACATTTCTGTCTTTCAGATTTGAAGTATTAGCTCTTGGTGACTGAAATGAGTCCTGCCAGCCATAGGAGTTGTTTATACGACCAATTCTGTAGGTCCAGCAAAGCTGACCAGTACTTTGCCATAGTTGTGGCATCATCCATCAGAAGCTCCAGATAAAGTGGACAGAACTACAATAATGTTGCACTAATGTTACAATTCGTTCACTGTGCAATGAAAGATTTATAGTATTCTAGTTCTGTAACAAATTTCCCTCAAGTGTTGTGTCCAGGTAATTCTTTTTGGCATAGTAGGTGTTGTGTCCAGTTAATTTACGAAGCCTAGGATTAGTAAGAGTTATTTTAAAAGCCATTTAGCATTCTAAAGTTTGATCATTTTGCCTTTGAAAATAAATGTATTAGTGTGTGTAGATATTTTATACGTTATAATAGGTATAATAAGGATGCCTTATATGACATGACATGTTCAGGAATATGAAAGAGAGGTGTATGTATTGAGTGTTTTGCACATTCAGGGGAATGCCTTTTGACCAGAGAAAGAATTAGGTTTGACTCAGGGGGCTTTCGAAGCCGGAGGGATTTGAGAGTGCGTGCGTGTGTGTGTGAGAAAAATGTTTGTTTGAGGCTGCCTCTGCCAAATGAATGTAACAAGAGTGGTTTTAATTGCACGGATGAAATGATTTTGCTGAACTGTGCCCTTCACTATGTATGGAGAGACTCTATCTGATGGAGTATTACCTGCATTGAGGTTTCTTTTCCCCCCAGACACTGTACCTGCCATGGTTTTTGACAGAAGTGCTGCGAGATATCTGAATGCAAATTTCCTCCTTACTGGGGGAAGTTCCTGTTAGATAATTTTGAGAAGACATTTGAAAACCACTAAACTAGGCATTTGCATATGTAATGAAAGCACGCCTGCACAGAAGGTTCAGGGGCACGTTGTTGTACTTCTGTTTTCTTTTGTTTTTTTCGGTTTTGTTCTTTTTTTATGTGCATAATTTTAAGCGTCTGCTTATTTTCTGAAGCTCTTTTCAATTGCAACAATATAGAATAGCATTTTTTTTTGGATGGTGTTCTGTTCACAATCTCCTTTGTTCAGATGTATTCTCTGTGGCATCAGCAGTCTTCTAGTGTCCTTCAGTGCTACAGTTACCTTCCGAAGCAATACAAGTGCCAAGCTACTGCCTGTGGTTACTAGAGTACAGCCAAAATAACATGCACCATTACATCTTCATGTACCAAACAGCATTTCATACATTAATTATTGTTGTTCCTTTAGGAAAATATTGCGATATCACGATCAGTTTCTCTCAGCTGTTTACCTGAAAGAAAGGTAGCTGTGAGTATCCTAAGAGTGTGTGTATTTATTAAATCACAAGAAATCCACAAGCATTTTAGACGCTAAGCCTATTAGTAACTGTTTACAATATAACTGGTTTTAAGTACATGTCAAGTGAAAAAGAAACATTGCTGATTGCAGGTGGTTTTATGCTAGTATTCTGCACAGTTCTGATTGGTCTTTGGTCCAGGAAGTCCAGGTTTCTGCTATGTGTAAAATGTACCTCTTAGTTTCAAGGTAACCTAATGTGCATGATTTAACGTGCTGCCCATTGGAAATGTGGTCTTTATCTCCCAGGTATGATCACTGGAATTGTGCCAAACAGGACTACTGTCTTGAAGGTTTTTGTTTGTTTGTTTGTTTGTTTGTTTGTTTCATTCAAATAGATTCCAAGCAGTGCTAAAATTGAACATAAGAGAGAGACATTGTTGGCGTTGGTGTTGGTGTAAAACTATGAATCCCTTTATCTCTGATGTTTTTTTTTTTTTTTTTTTTTTTACTTATTTTGCACACAAGAGTTTTGACATATTTTTTAGCCGGCACATTGCTTTCTGTATAGCACTGGCTTCTGTCACTTTTAACTTTTTGAATGCTGGACCAGTTTTAAAATCCCACAGGCTAATGGTTTTGTACAAGTCTTGATGCCACAATTTTTCCTCTGAAAAAAAAAAGATAATTCACTCCATAATGAACTGAATAAAGATGTTTTCATGTATGATGTACTTGCTTTATTTGATTGAGGAGATTATTGTTAGTGAAAGTTATAACATTTTAAAAAGAGCTTGAGTTTCACCCTTCATATACTTGTTGGTTAGTCATGGGGTGTCTGAATAATATTTATGAGTTTGTCAGTCCACCTAAAACTGCAACCTGTGTAGGCCTACAATTATATACCTCATCCAGGAAGTAAAACACCAAAGGTTTTAACCACTGTTACAGCCAATATCATGTACCGGATTCCAAAAAATAAAGGATACACAAAGCACACAATACTTTAAATCTAGTGGAATTTGTAATGTGTTATACGTGGTTTTCACAATAACAAAAAGTTCAATCATCTTCAGATTAATAATAATAATTCACCCCCTTGACTTATGAGTCATAGCATAGGAAACTTGTCACAGGTGAATAGTGACACGTAGGCTTGTCATAACTGTAATTGCGGACATGCATCCTGCTGCCACGTCTGAACTATCTTCGTGTGCAGGTAGAGACATTCTCTGGTAGGGCTAAGAATGACAACCGCAGAGCCAATCGTAAAATAAGTATGAGGTGGGACTTGGCTCCCATTTCATAGAATTCGAAGGGAGGCGGGTCGCCGCCTGTGACAGTCTTTTCGAGGAGGAACTACGGTAGACTATCTGTGGCTAAGTTGCTGGAAGCAGACCTGAAAACATGTGTGGTAAGTAACGGCTTACCTTTAAACCACATTTCTTACGAGTATGTCAGTGGGATGTCATTCAATATGCTGTTAAACAAGTAAACACACAGTAGAGACAACGTTTGGAAAATAAGTTTTCCACGGTAAACGTTACTGGAATTGGATAGCTTGTTAGCTATCTCATCTATTTGACGGAGATCTCTGTCATATTGGCTTGTGCTGAGCTAAGTAGCATACAGCCATTGGTATATGAACCTGTACAGGATTGTCATTATGTTCAACTCATTCAAAGCACATTTCCTGGGTATAAACGTCTTCATTCTGTTTGTTTTCTGAGCTCATCTATTTTGATCATAGATGGAGTAGTTAGCAAATGTGAACACTGTTAATTTAACGTTACTCTCTCCTCATAACAGTGGTCGCCTCCTGGCTAGTTAGCAATATCGTACGGACATTTCTTGCACTAACTATGTCCATGTCCTGAGGTATTGGTACATAACTGTTAAGTTGTTAACCGTAGTGTAAATGTGCCTCATTGCGCTAACGATAGGTAGGCCTATCATACTGACTTCTGCTTCATCACCATCCACCATCGCTACCGCTTGCTCCTGATCTGTTGTGAAAGGCTGCGTGCATGAATGCATCAACTGTGGCAAGTTGTCCCTATACATTTTCAAATGGTGATGACCACGAAGACATGGCGTCCCAGCGGCATGCTTATGATTTATTTGCTATCTAGTTAGAAAACAATGACGTTATGTAACGTTATATTGACATTCTGACGTATGTGGACAACTCAAAATAAAGTGCAACAGTAAACTGGCTTGTGGGAAATGCGTGCTGAACCTCACCGGCCGATGTTTTGGATTTCATGATTCTATTAATCGTCTTTGGAAATGTGATTTGATTCTGCCATGGCCGACCCAGGCTGTAGATTAATTATCCTCGCTTCAGTTTCTGTTCGGCACATACATCAGTCAGCCTTGGCAACTGCTAAGGCCACCAGTGCCAATCTTGTGAACTTTTAGTCAAAACTGATAGGCTACACTCACTTGCATTAGGAAAAGAGATTGCCTGATAACCTGCAATGCTGCCTTTCCTCATTGTCACTCAGAGATAGAAGCCAGAAAACTGATATGTTATCATGTCTGATATGTCTTCCCCTTGGCTGGCTAAGTCTATGTTTACTTAGACCAGTGATAGCCCCCTTCTCTTGTCAATTTTCAAGCCATCTTCCCCAACAAAGCTGAGGCTTGTTCACACCCACATTACTTGGATCAGCATGTAGCAGCCCCCCCCCAACCTCCAACTCTTCCCAGGCTCCCTGTGCCCAGCTGCTCTGAAAGAGGTCTCTGTTGTATCAGCAAGGAGCACCACTCGTCATATTCACCTCCTCGTAGCACCTCATTGCAAGACCACAGTTCTGTATAGTATTGATAGTCATAAACAACCCACCCCCAGCCCCATCTATTATTTCTCAATAGGCCTATGGCCTCAATAAGGCTCTGAAGAAAATGCTGGGTTGGGTAGTTGTTGCTGTCACAGGAACTGAGTCTGGTCACTTCTAAACAACACATACCTCTCAGTGGGAGTTGTCCAGATGTCCCACTGGAAATGTTCTTTTACTGATATTGTAGGCTAGTTATGAAACTGAAAATAGACCCCACCACTCACATAGGCCTACATGCATGCATGCCTTTTCACAGTCAGAGGCATGCACACGTATGCTGCCTTGTCAGCATTTCCAAATAATTGCAGTGATGGGAGAAGAGTTTCCACACTTCCTCTCGTATTTGTGTTTTGAAAGTAACACCCGATCTGATTGTGACAAACTCTTTTCAGATGTAAAACTATATTTGTCTCACAGACTGCCCAGTCAGGAATGGTAGGGCACCCCCAAAAAAACACACACACACACACACACACACACACACACACACACTCTCTCTCTCTTTGCATAGCATAAAGAACTTATTCAGGTCTCACAGCTCTAGGCATAAACAACTCTTGGTTTGTTGTCTGTGTGTGTGTGTGAGAGAGAGAAAGAGAGTGTGCCTGTGTGTTTTTATAGGCCAGTTCCACTACCCTCTTACAGAGATGTGAGACGTGTCTCTAAGTGTGGTGTGGGGTATGGCACAGACAGACTGACTGAGTCACAATCTGAGCTTAGGCGTCTCCCTTGAAAGCTGTGAGCCTGGAACCTGATATGCTATCGTGTCGGTGGTCAGGTTTTGTTTTAGAGATGGAACAGTTTAGGGGAAAAACAGATTGACCCTTTACAGAGTCACATAGCATTCTTACGTGATGTTCTTTCTACTATACCGGTCTCTGCTTTACTCCTCTATTGGAAACTGAATGTGTATTGTTCATATTACTCATTCTCTCCTGTGTGGTCAGACACCCCTTTAATTGAATTTGAGCATGAATGAATCATGATGGTAGATGTTTCAGTAGTCAAAATGGGGACATAAAAAATGGTGAATGGGAAGCAGAATGGCCCGTTTTTACTGACATCAAGATTTCTTTTCTTCTGGTTGTTCTTTGAGTCATCTTAAAAAAACTGGTCATGTCATTTCTGTCATTTAAAAGACTTTGCTGAAAGGCATAACAGCTGTAAGGCACACCTGGTATTCAGCACTGCATTCCCTCAGTGGTTATTACCTTGCCCTAGCCTAGCTCTCAAACAGCCAAGTAAACTTAGAGGGCTACTTGTAATGCGTCTTATTATCTTAATTATCTTAGCAAATTTGTAATGTTTGCTTTACTGCAAAATTTATAAGGGGAAGTCATATGTTGGTTTTTATGTAAAATATCAAAATATTAAAGATTTTAATGATGATATTAGTGATTTACTCATTAGTCGTGTGTGTGTGTTTCAGGAATCTTTGCCTACCTGAACTACCACGTGCCCCGCACACGGCGGGAGATCCTGGAGATCCTCCTGAAGGGGCTGCAGCGACTGGAGTACCGCGGCTACGACTCCGCAGGTGCGTGAACAGAGCGCGGAGCCTCTCTTTCATCATGACCTCATGACCCCGCCAGACTGGGCCTTGCTCTGGCCTGCGGTGATGCAGCCATCAAGTCCTACCCCAGCTACCAATGAGCACAGTGTAGTTAGATGGACAGATACCTCATTGATCTCAAAGAATATTTAGAAATTAAGGCAGAAGTAGCTTATACAGACAAAAAAAAACACATACAAATAACGAAAATACAATTGTATAATGCTATAGTGTAGTAATAGTCTAGTGCAATGTTGGTGTGGTGTACTGAAATTCAGCTGCATTGCGACTTTAACTTAACAAATATAAGACTTCTTACATGAGTTGAATCATGTTCAATAGACTGAACATGATTGTCACCAGGTCCAAGCACATGACCTGACTGAGCTCAATTGATGGATTGTACTGATCTAACGGTTGTCAAGCCTGCTTCCTTACCAACTCTCTGCATTCCTGAAGTCAAAGCTCGTCAGTGGCACTTTGATGTAGCTGGACACAGCTGCTTTGAGACAGGTGTGTTTGGTTGGAGCAGAGATAGGGTGTTCATTCTTGAAGAGGGGCAATACTGGAACTGGATTGAGCACTTTTGGCCAAAACAACGTGATGGCCAAGTGTCCCTGGATCACTCCTCCAGCCCTGCTAGACTGAGGCACTGTAGAGGTGCCGTTTGGCTGATTCCTCTGCTGCTTCTCCTCTTTTGCAGGCGTGGGCATCGATGGAGGGAACAGCAAGGACTGGGAAACGAACGCCAGGTCTATTCAGCTGATCAAACAGAGGGGCAAAGTCAAGGCACTGGATGAAGAGATTCACAGTAAGAGCAAATATATGAAGTAAATTGTTTGAAGTTTGAAGATTTATGAACGTGGAACCATTTTGATCCCCTCTTAAGCAAGTTGTCAGTTTTTCTCTGACCTAAAGGTGGTTTGCATAGACGCTATAGGCACACTCCCAGTGACACGTATTGCTTCACTTTACTGTCTATCCTAAGTAAACAAGGAACTCTTTGACGTCCTCTTTCGTGTGAGTCCTCATTGTTCCACTAATGGCCTCTGTTAGTGTTTGCATCTCTCACACACAAACTAACCTGAACCACATTATTTGTCATCTGCAGAACAGCAGGACATTGACCTGGATGTGGAGTTTGACGTTCACCTTGGCATTGCCCACACTCGCTGGGCCACCCATGGAGAACCCAACCCTGTCAACAGCCACCCACACAGATCAGACAAGAAGAACGGTCAGTCTGTCCATCTGTCTCTCAGTCTGTCAGAGGGTTATAAAGGATTTTTTTCCCCTGATGCTTTTTTATTTTTATTTTTTTACCATGAAACGGGCATAGATTCTGACATGACATCAGTTTTACATACTCTAATGCTGACATATTGGAACAGGAATCATCAAGTCTTTTGTCAACATTTGGTGATGCTAGTCCATGTTGTACTTAACAGACTCTCCAAAATCGCTTTCCTTTTATAGATAGATACTTTATTGATCCCCTAGGGGAAATTCAAGATGCTCGGTACACTTGCTACACTGCCCTATATCTGCCCTAGACACCGCTCTACAGTAACTTGAAAGTGATTGCAGTACCAGTTTTGGCCACAATCTTACATACTGTTCCTGAACAAAAGGTTGCTTGAAACAAAAGCTTCACACTACAGTACATGGACAATGTTAAAAGGATTAGAACTTGTTACAAAAGCAGGTGAAACCAGTTTTCGACATACACTTGCATTTCCTGCTTTGTGGCATACCGAAAGGTTTTTTATTGTATTTAAAAACAGCAGCATCAAAAAGCATGTGTCCCCGGGTTAACTGCAGCTGCCCCCTGTATTTGCAAGTATTACCACTTTGAATGCTGCGCTGTTTTCGGAAGCTTTGGCCCAGAGTTTCAGCAATCTTGATCTTTGTTGACGATTATTGTAGAGCATATTCTATGTTCTAGCTATGGACACATACTAAGGCTCGTTTGAAAGGTGAGAATTTAAGCTCTCAGTGTGTACAAACCGTTTATTTCTACATGCCTCTATTCCTGAGAAATCCCAAGCTAAACAGTGGCAAGTTTTCATCAAAATCCCTGTTTTTTTCTAGAAATGGATATATAGCTTATTTTATGAAATATGCGCTGTTTGAGCCTGTCACTCTTCTGGGTCAAAGGACTTGTGTAAGATAAATATAGTTTTTCTGTTGACAAAACCACCTTTCTACTGCTGTCGGTCTCCATAATTCTTCCTCCTCTTGGTCGGTAACATCTGTGTCACTATCACCGACATATTCGGCACTCTTGCAAGGACGTGCCCTCTTGCAATTGTCTACAGAGGGCCGCTCAGACAATAGCTGAAGTGCCGTTCGGTTAGGTGCCATCAAAATGATTCTGGAAAAGTTATGTTAAGGTAAACCAGTGGTCCCCAAACTACGGCCCGCCACCTCATTTTAGGTGGCCCCCCAAAACATGTCCGTGGTATATAGGATCCGGCCCGCACGGGAGTACGACATTGTCAAACTATAACCTCCGATTTCCCCCATTCATTCTCTATGGCGGGTCTTAACAGTACACATGTAATACTCTTTTTGTCCGCTGGTGGTTGTTTTGGCGCTGTTTCGCGTTTGCCATCGAAAACAGAATGAAATGTATAGTAGGCCTACCTGCAAACAATGTAAGAGGCCTCTGCTGACTGCATCAGTGCTCAAAATATTCTAAAAATGTATCAATTAATTGTTAATAACTAACTAACTTCTATTCAAGTCATAATTCTGGAACTTTCTGGTATAATTATTTATACTTTTTATTCACTCGTTCAAATGTTCATACAGAGTTCACAAAGTTCTCATCAGGTGAGTGAAAGTTAGAATGGTGGTCATTTCAGATGTTTCTGCCACCACTTCATAAAACTCATAGTTTGAGAACTTTAAATTATTTGTAGGATATTGCTTGTTCACAACTTGAGCTGTGTAAGCAAAGTTCAGAGTTCAAAATATACTTTTGGGACTCCCTGCTTATAGTTTTGAGAATGCTATTATTAGTATTATTTCATTTGAGCTACATTTTACACTGATATGGCATGATGGCAATATAAACACAGATAACAATGGTATTAAATTGCAATAGCCTATAGATTAAATGTAATGGAATATTCAACTAAGATAGACTGCCTTTGTTCACAGCGCTAAGCTATTTATGGTTACTGATATACTCCGAGTCTCTGGCCCTCTCTTAGAGCCAGGCATAGTGAGCTGGCCCTCGGAAGAAAAAGTTTGGGGACCACTGAGGTAAACTGTAAAGGGTGCTTTTAAGGTTTGTGTGGAATTTTGCTGTTTGCTATTTTGTAGATGTTTGTTTGTTGTCACTCCCTATGACTATGATCCTCTTCACCTAACAGAATTCATTGTCATTCACAACGGAATCATCACCAACTACAAGGACCTGAAAAAGTTTTTGGTAAGGACTGGTAGCTATAGATGCCCAGATGTAGGAATGGATGCCATGCAACATTAAAAGAACACAGTTTTGAAGTCAGTAAGTGTGTTCAATGTCTCTGTGTTTTTGTTTTTATTTTTTCAGGAGAGCAAAGGGTATGAATTTGAGTCGGAAACGGACACCGAGACCATCGCCAAGCTGGTGAAGTACATGTACGACAACCGTGAGAGCGATGACATCAGCTTCACCACGCTGGTGGAGCAGGTCACCCAGCAGCTGGTGAGAGTCTGCCGGGGGGTCGCCATGTGAGAGGTCGTCAGTCACAAGAGTCAGAGATTCTCTGAGAACTCTCACTTGTACTGATCTATTTGTTTGTTTGTTTGTCAGGAAGGAGCTTTCGCCCTGGTCTTCAAAAGCGTGCACTACCCTGGAGAGGCAGTAAGCACCCGGTATGGCGCAGTACTTCTCAATCCTTCACCCTCTCTCTGCCCACCTTCACTCCGGTTGCACGTTGATGTGGCCGTTTGAAAACCGAGATCAAGAGTGGAAGTAGATAGGGAGAGGAGTTGTTATAGCCAAAACAGCAAGTTTGCAGTGATGCTGGCTTAGCAAGCATGTGTAACAGCTTTTTCCTGTCTGTTCAGCAAGTTAACTCCTGTCAAAGGGGTTTTGATTCTGTCTTCCTGTCGACTGCCATTTCGTTGATGTTCTCCTCACTCTCTCTCTCGGTGTGTGTGTGTGTGTGTGTGTGTGTGTGTGTGTGTGTGTGTGTGTGTGCGCGCATCCAGGAGGGGAGGGCCCTTGCTGATCGGAGTGCGGAGTGACCACAAACTCTCCACTGACCACATTCCCATCCTGTATCGCTCGAGTAGGTCCACCGTCATCTCTCTCTCTCTCTCTCTTCCTGTCTCTCTCTCTCTCTTCCTGCATCTCTCTCTCTCTCTTCCTGTCTCTCTTCCTGTCTCTCTCTCTCTCTCTCTCTCTCTCTCTCTCTCTTCCTGCCTCACTCCATGGCAGTCAGTCAGTCTGTCTGTCTGCTTGTGGTTTCTTCTTCCCCATGCCCCTCTGCTTCTTTCTCACACAAAAGCATTTGTAATGCGTCGGTGAGCAGAACCTTCCCTGACACAACTGGTGTTTTTTTTGTTTTGTTTTTTTTCAGCTGGCAAGGACAAGAAGGGCTGCACCAGCCTGCCCAGGCTGGACCAAGACACCTGCCTGTTCCCTGTGGAGGAGAAGGCCGTGGAGTACTACTTCGCCTCTGATGCCAGGTGGGCAGTGTTTACACTCGTCTGGACACTTGTCTGCCAGTTTGTAAATCATGTTCCAGATGTTTTTTGCAGATGTTAGCAGGCAGTTAGGTCATAAAGCGCACGTCGTCCAGACTCGGACCAGTCCAGACTCGAAATGTCTCCTGAGAAACTGACCCGAGTGTTCATTTTGTTGTTGTTCTGCTGTCGTTGCAGTGCGGTGATTGAGCACACCAACCGCGTGATCTTCCTGGAGGACGATGACGTTGCGGCCGTGTCGGAGGGACGCCTGTCCATCCACAGGATCAAGCGCACGGCTGGAGACCACCCAGCACGCGCCATCCAGACCCTGCAGATGGAGCTGCAGCAGATCATGAAGGGTGGGCATTCATCTGTACACACACACACACACACATACACACACATACACACAAACACTTAACACATACACACACACACACTTATCACATACACTTAACACACACACATACACTTAACACACACACATACACATAACACACACACACACACACACACACATATACATACATACATACATACATACATACATACATACACACTCAAGCTCACAAAGACTCAAACACTCCCAGGCACACTCATTTTCACTCGCCTATACTCAAACACACACATACTTACACACACACACACAGTTACGTCTCTAAAACATTGAGGTGAAACTGCTGGTTAGTTCAAAAGCTCTCCATCTCAGCAGACCTCCTGCTTTCAGCCATGAAGTAGGTTTGAGTTATTGTTCTAAGTCCCAAATGTTTTGTTAGATATTTCAGTGAGACCAGGCTGTTTGGGTTTTCTTAGACACTCTCAAAATACACATGAAGGATACAGTCTACATCTTATGAGCCTTATTTTACTTTTTATTTGAATTTTTTCAACTGGGGTAACAGAAAAAACTGAAACTGAAACTAAGGGTCTGACTGGGTCATTACTGAAATGACAGAATTGGTGTTTGACAGAAAGTTTTTTTAGGCTACTCTGAACCTAATCTCTTGCATGTTCATCGTCTCTTGGCCCTGAGAGCAGATGTATGTGGTGTCTACTGTATGTACTGTCTATAACGTAGACAGTCTCTGCTTGGAGAGTGCCTGACCCCTCTTTGGCCCTGTATGGCAGACAAACAGGGCATCACACTGGCGGAATCCCTCTGTACTTGTGACGTACCTCCTGAGGGCGCGCACTGGACATAAAAGCTCTGCACTCAAGTCTGACCCTCCATCCTGAGCTGTCTCGAAAGCTGCCAGGCTAAGAGGCTGGTTGACAAATGTGGAAGAGAGGGTCTTCGGAAGGAAGGAGGGATTCAGCCATAGAGTGACCCCACTGCCTCCAGGATGCCACTGCAGGCAATCCCCGCTGACTGAAAGTGCTAGGCGGGAGAACACCAGGCTGATCAATAGATAATGCTGTAGCCACCGGCGAGTGCACCCTGGCTCTGCCAGACTAGACTGCCGTACTGCTGCCTAGGCTTCGTCTTGGAAGCTAGAGCTAGCTTAATACAGCTGTAAACAATAACAATTTCTGCAAAGGTGTTTAACTTAAACAATCTATAAATTATGTTGGCTTTGTCTCCTCTCCGGAGCGAATATCACGCTGCCAATATGAAACATACATACACACAACTTAATTTAAATGGCGCACTTTGCCATGACTCGCCTGTAACAGGCAACTGAAAAAAAAAACAATGTCTACGGCGTGAAACACCGTCCGGCGACACCCGTTGACACCCGTTGACACCCGTTGACACCCGTTGACACGGGTAAATCACCAACAAGGCGTAATAAACGTATAACTTACCTTAGATGAACCGGAGAGCTAGCCATTGAAAACATCCGCCCGTGAGTCTGCGGCGAGAACCACCGCCTCGTAGAACTCGACGCTCCCCGAGCGAGGCCACTCAGACGCGAAGCAAAGTATCAATGAATGGCTTTACTGGTTTGAAGAATTATAACATAGACTAATGTAGTCTCTAGGAGGGTGAACCAGTTGGTCACAGCTCCAACCTCTGTGGGTAATGAAACTTCAGCGTGTTAGTCCAACTGCAATCCTGCTTCAATCGCGAGAAGATTCAAGAGGTCACTTCCTGGGTCGACCTCTCTTTTGTGCTGGTGCACATCGATAACGTCACCCAGGTCACAGGTTACTTTGTTGTTACTAGTTGTTCTGCTCTTCCGGGTAGACACACAGGGTGCTGTGCTGCCCCCAGGAACAGGGCGTACACTGGGCTGATAATGCCAAGGCCAGATGCTTCATTCCCATCTATAGGCTCTTTAAAAGTTCTGAGAAATCATCTCGTAGAAGACCAAACAGCAACAGCAACTTTTTTTCAATTTTTTAGGTCAGGGTCGTGTGAGCATATCATCCTTTCACTGCCCTTTCCCATAGTATTTCAACTTTATCTCTCAGACCTTGAATTTGCGGCGACTAGCACACAGGTTCTATGAGAGGTGTGATTTATTTGTACCTCTTAAAAGCAAGGACTGTAGCACAAAAAAGTGGCAACAACACTCTCAAGGTTACAGATGTTGCAATTGGTAATCTCATGTCATGCCATAAGTCATTGTGGAGTTTATATCTCCATCAGTAAGTTTAACAATGTGGAACAGAAGAATGAAATCTTAGGAGGTTGGAATATGGAAAGAATTTGGTTGATGTCTAATTTGGTTTGATTTTAGTTATTGTTACAGCATTATACACACAGGCACACACACACACACACACACACTCTCTCTCTCTCTCTCTCTCTCTCTCTATCTCTATCTCTATCTCTATCTTTCTCTCTTATCTCTCTCTTACAGACACACACACACACTCTCTTACCCTCTCTCTCTCTCTCTCTATCTCTATCTCTATCTTTCTCTCTTATCTCTCTCTTACAGACACACACACACACACTCTCTTACCCTCTCTCTCTCTCTCATTATCTTTCTCTCTTATCTCTCTCTCACAGACACACACACAATCACCATCACCAAAGGGTCTTAAGGCTCTATTGCTATGTTTTCAGAGACCCCTTAGCCGTCTACCCGGTAATTACCCTACCCTGTCATTAAGCCTGGAGTTACCGGTAGTCTTGTCAAGCACCGTTGACACATGGCTGCCACAACCACTTTAATTGTATTGGGGTGGTAGGCTTTGATGGAACGCGGTTGGGGAGGTGTTTAGGGGTAGGGTGGGTGGTGAGGAGATCGGGTTAAGATGGGGCGGGGGGGGCAGAGGCCTGGTTCCTGTTGTGCCCCCAGGATACCCATGAGCATCAAAGCCATCCTCTCAGACTCCCTGGCCCCCTGGTGAACCACATGACCGGCTACTCTCTCACTCTGTCAGCAGAAAGAAGTGTGTGCCTGACCGACACGGTTTGACTCCTTGCTGTTTGTCTTCGACTCTCCCATAGGCACACACTGTCTGTCTTTCTTTTTAAACCGAGCGTGAATAGTTGGCATTTAATAGGATTTGGAGTTCTCTCAAATTTCCTGCTTTGGCAGGGATGTCGAAATCATAATAATCGAGTTTATAACAGCTCAAACCTCAAAGGGACGTTATGCATGAACCACCACAAGAGGGCAGTACACTACAACAGATTGAGCTTCCTTTGCCTTGCTTTGCTTTTTGCGCCCCTTGTTCCAACTGCTATTATGAGACCAATTGAGAAATAACCCAATTTTCCTGACCTAAATTGCTGTTACTTAACACTGTGCAACAGTTCTATCCCACGACTTGCTTTCTCTCTCGCATGTGTGTCTCTCTCTCTCTCTCTCTCTCTCTCTCTCTCTCTCTCGCTAAACGGCAGCGGAGGAGCATGATGAGGACTCTCTTTTGTTTGTCAGTTCGCTTAGAATGTAAGCGTGACGCAAGCCTTCAAGCTACCAGCGGTGGCCTGCCATGAAGAGGCTTGTGTTTTTGAAATGTGTCCCACTCCCTACTCTGCTCCCTGATTTTGTTTTTGTTAAGTGTGCAGCGTTTTAAGATGCCTTTTGGCTCGGCCATTCCTCGGGTTGGCATCTAACATGTCTCCTGCACAAATCTCAGAAATGGATTGTATCAAGTTTTTATGCAAACAAATCTCTTATACAGGGTCATCAAGTGCAACCTTGAAAGCAAAGCAAATAAATGCCGTAGTTTGGAAGAAGCAGTGCATTACGTTTGTTTATTGCTGGTGCACATTTGGAAGAGCACCAATGATTGGGTTCCCATTGGCTGAAGTAGTTGAAGAAACAGAACACTTGTTTTTGTTTTTTAATTGGTTCAGATTCAGAGTGGGACATTCAGACTGAAATGAGATCCTTCACAGACTAGTGAATCAATGGCACGAATGTGAAATGTGATGGTTAATTATTTATGTTTTATGTATAGCATTAGTTTGACATCACTGGTCATGATCCTTTGTGTTCAATTGTCCAACCCATTGTTTACCCACTCCACAGGTAACTACAGCTCCTTCATGCAGAAGGAGATCTTTGAGCAGCCCGAGTCAGTGGTTAACACCATGAGAGGAAGAGTGAACTTTGATGACAATACGGGTAAGATGGATGAATGAAAGTTGTGTGGATAACATCACTTAGAGCTGTGTGTAGTGCAGGGGTCCCCAACCTTTTATGTACCATGGACCGGTTTGATTCCTTTTTTTTTTTCACGGACCGGCGGGGCTGGGATTCGAGGGTTCCATGTTCCATATGTGTTGTGCATGCATTACTTGAAAGAGCTAGCTCCAGTTATGTATGAACAGTGAAGGTAACAATCTCTTGTGAAAAACGTGAACTTGAAGAAGTGAAAATTGAACAATATGAACTATGAATATTGAACAACTTGAAGCTACATCTATAAGTGGGAACATGCTTAACAAAATATGGGAACAAAACATGGGAACTAAACTTGCATTACGAATATAATCAGTGGGAGCCCTGCTTGTTTCCCTGCAACAAGAAGCTTCCATCTGGGGGTGATGGAAGACAGTGACACCCTCAGTGTGTTTGAAATGTCCAGTCGATTGCGCAATTTGGTCTTAGTTGCAGTCATTGCCAAAAACCCGGCCTCGCATAGATAGTGGTGGGGTAACGTTTTCAGCGGGCTTTTACGGCTATCTCGGGATATTCTGCTTTGTTTTTGATCCAAAAACCCGCCAGAGAGGTTTCCTTATACACACTCTTAAGACCACCGTCATTTGCAATTTCGATCAACTGCTCTTCCTCCTGCGCTGACAAGTTAGGACTATTCGGGATATTGACAAATGGGTTGCGGACCCACTCATTGGTTTGCCGTGGATCTTTGTTTGGAGGATGGGAAGTAACACTCAAACTCATTTGAAAGCGCAACAAGGTGATCGTGCACCAGTTGCGAGAGAAAGGGCCCTGCCTCAGTCTCTCCCAAAACCCCCACTACTGTTTGGAACATATCAAATACACCCCGGTCCACTCGTCGTCCCCACAAATCAAGCTTGGCTTTAAATGCAGCGACTTTATCTGCCAGTTTAAAGACAGTCGTCATTCTCCCCTGGAGTGACAGGTTGAGGTCATTAAGCAACCCGAATATGTCACACAGGTAAGCGAGTTTTGACACCCAGTCCTCATCATAAAATGTACAGCTAACGGTGACTTTTTTTTCTGTAAGAAATCTCTGCAGCGGCTCTCGCAACTCAAACACTCTGGCCAGTGACCTGCTAAAGATGCTTGTTTTTTGTTGCTCATTCTAGCAGTTTAGCTAACTTCGTGTGACACTACTGTTCGCCAAGAACTGATCAAGTGAAGTGAGCTGACCTGAGGCTGCGCAGCACTGAAGGCAATATGTAAAAGTGTTGAAGGTGGGACAGACAGACGTAAGAAAATAGACCTTGCAAAATGCAAACATGCGTGCAATCAAACAACTGCATATAGGCCTAAGCCATGTAAAAACGTGACATTATTGCGAATTTAGTTTAGTTTGCATGCATTTTTTTAAACTCATGTCGTAGGCTACGGCCCGGTTAGGAATGTCCTGCGGCCCGGTGGTTGGGGACCGCTGGTGTAGTGGACCTTCACAACACACTCATTTCAATCTCATCCAGAGTTTACAGCTTGTTGTGCCAGCAAATATTACACATAAAATGAATTAAGTCAATTTTGGATAGACTTTAGTGAGAGGAAACGAAGAAAGCAAGGATTTGCCAAACTGCAGAGTTCTAACCAGGCAAAGGCACATGTTCCAGCTGATGCCCCTGTCACAAGCCGTCCAAGCTTACCATTCAACATTATACTCAACTGGCCTTAACCCAGACACTAGTCCCCAAGGTCAGCTGTAAGCTTGGATTTTATGGCTGTACAGGCACTGCATAAACATGGCTGTACGGGCACTGCATAAACTGTGTATACAATTGAGCAATTTGTCCATGTGAAAGCTGGACTCCGGGAAGTTGAGCACAGTAATTGTTTTAAACTCGCCTGCCGTAACTAGAATCCATGAGGTGCTCTTGGCAAGGGCAGCATATGGAATGGGTTTATAACATGTTTGAGTATATAAACTTGGACTACACAGCTCTTGCTCATCAATCTCATATGCTCTCAGCAGATGACTTAAAGATTGGCCTCATTAAACATTAAACTGATGGAAAAACATCTCTTTTTCTCTCCCTCTCTCTGTGTGCGTGTGTCTGTGTGCGTGTGTGTCTGTGTGCGTGTGTGTCTGTGTGCGTGTGGGTCTGTGTGCGTGTGGGTCTGTGTGCGTGTGGGTCTGTGTGCGTGTGTGTCTGTGTGCGTATGGGTCTGTGTGTTTGTCTGTGTGTGTGCGTGCGTGTGTGCGCGCGTATGTGCCTGTGTCCATACACACCCCTGATCAGTAACACTGGGTGGACTGAAGGACCACATCAAAGAGGTCCAGAGATGCAGACGCCTCATCCTCATTGCCTGCGGGACGAGCTACCATGCTGGAGTGGCTGTAAGTACCCCCCCTTCTCTGTCTCTCCTCAGTCTCACCACCCCCTTCCAACTCAAATAGCTGACTGACCCAAAAACCGCTTTTGGCGTATTGAAGTTGGACCTCTATCCATGGAGCACGATGACAGGCTCTTGACAGATTTATACGTCATCTGGAAAGCTTTTACCACCCTCGTCATACCCAGTGTCGAATGTGTCATCCATTGCCGTCAGTTGTGTTAGTTTGATGTTTGAGATGTGGTTGATGATTGAGCTGTAGTTGAAGTCTCCAATTGATGAGGGATTCAATAATCTTAAGTTTGCATATCTATGTGTTTTATGATGGGATCCCACAGACTGACGCACTTAAACTGACTTCTCTTTAGTCATGTTAACACTTCAGTATTTGTTGTCAAACATTTTGTTTTTTTGTCAAAATTGCAACAGTGTCACATGTAAACAATGCCACCAACATGTTTAACAGTCAGACAGAATGCATAGAATGCACAGATGCATAGGGAAATGCTGAGTCTTTACCATGCCTCTCTTCATGGTTTCATATTGTGTATGTAATATGAGATCCCTGCCAGTGAAAGGTTTGCCTTGCTATGCTCCGCAGCAGTGATGCATTATGGGATGTTTCTGTCTTTGCACATAGACTCGACAGGTGCTGGAGGAGCTGACTGAACTTCCTGTCATGGTGGAGTTGGCTAGTGACTTTTTGGACAGGAACACGCCTGTTTTCAGAGACGATGTGTGCTTCTTCATCAGCCAATCAGGTAACAGAAGACAGACCAGTTAGGCTCCAATGATAAACGTTTTACTCCGTATGTTTTCCACAGCATGTATTGCTACATAGTAATGCCCAATAATATTTATTCCTCAGCAGTTACTATGCCATAGCATTAGTAGTACTGGTACTCACATTAGTATCACTCCATAGTGAATCATGCCTGACTCCTTGCCATACTTTCCTACCAGGTGAGACCGCAGACAGCCTGATGGCCCTCAGGTACTGTAAGGAGCGCGGCGCCTTGACCGTGGGCATCACCAACACAGTGGGCAGTTCCATCTCCAGGGAGACGGACTGCGGCGTCCATATCAACGCTGGACCGGAGATCGGAGTGGCCAGCACCAAGGTGAGACAGCGGGAGAACACCATAGAAACACAACAGTGTGGTGCGATGTGGCAACTTGGTGTAATACTTTGTTCCTTTTAAGTCAACTCAAAGAAAGTGGTAAACCTCCTCTAAAAGATCTCTTTGGCTCTGTTTTGTTCGGAGAATGAAACCGTTGACCTCTGATAATAAGAGGTTTTCCCATTCCCTCTGGGTTACCTCACCCAGGTCTCCCACTAAACCACGCACTTGAAATCCACCTGTGTTGGATGCAGGTAATCTCATGGAATGTGGTGCGAAGAAACACTGCTAGATGCCTCACTAGAGGCTGTGAGACTGTGTGTTCTAGCTCAGTGCAGTTCTACTCTTTCCAGTGCGGGTCTCGGGTCTCGGCCCTCCGCCAAGCATCTTCAGTAAGGAGCAACCTTTCCACAGAAAATGGTGCAATGTTATAATGTTACCCTGACCCACGTCTACAGAGAAATTTGTGGCTTTGTTTTGTGTTGAGCGCACTTGATGTTTGACTTGTTGACTCTTCAGTGATCCTCAAGCACATTCCTAATCTAATCTAATTACAGTGCATGAAAATGCACTGTACTGTTCTTCCTAGGCAACAACAACAACTTCTTATTATTATTCCGCTTACCACTTTTTCCGTACGCAATTTCTCTTGAACAGTTTAACTTAGAAACTTCATTCAAACTTTGTAACGTAGGTATTCAAACGGACCAAGCTGCTATGTCTTTTCAACTTTGAAACTTTTATACTTTTTAAGCTTTTTAAAACTTTTTAAAAATCCCCATAGACTTAACATTGCCGATTATGACATCATAATACAGCCATTAAGCAATTAGAATCCTATGGCAGGTGGGTCAATTAAGACTACACATCCTATTCAACTGTTTCAAAATAAAAGTCCTCACTACAATAATCTACTGTTAAACAATGTAACCCATTAAACTACTGAACTTTTTACATTCAACATTTAAACGGTCTACTTTAAAACTATCTATCTATTAAACTAGCTGTCTATCAACAACTTTTAAACTATCTACATTCAACTTTTAAACTTTTAAACTATATAGATTCAACTTTTAAACAGTCTACTTTTATTATGACCGCCGCGCAGCGAAGCGGCGGTCATATAGGTTTAGTCAGATTTTTTTTTATTTTTTTTTTTTTCGCATGCCCAAATTTCCGTCAATGATTCCCGGGACACTGAAAGACCGGGGTACACGAAACTTGGTGGACATGTAACCCCACATGGATAGCATGGAACCATCGTTTTCGTTTTGATCTGTAGCTCCCCCGCTGAATTGGACCCCCGAAGGAGGGTAGGGCAGACACAGTTTTCTGTGAATATCTCAAAACCGCAGGGTTTAGGAGGACCATTTTTTTTTATGTTGATCTCAAGGGGCCATGTCAACCCATTCCATAACCACTCATTTCATGTATAAAGCGCCACCTAGTTAAACACAAAAAGAAAAAAAATTAGGTGTTGTAATTGAAGGTATCTGTGACCTAACATAGTCAAAACTGCACGAAAAATGGAAGTGTAGGATCATTATGACACCCTCTGTATGCACGCCAAGTTTTGTGGAATTCCGTTCATGGGGGCCACACAATAAATTCATTTATGTTACTATACACCAACTGGCCTGTAGGTGGCGGAGACAGTTTTCTGTGAATATCTCGAGAACCGTGAGGGCCTAGGAGGTCCACCTTTTTTTGTATGTTGGTCTTAAGGGGGCATGTCAACCCATCCCATTACCACTTATTTCATGTATAAGCCACCTAGTTAAAAATTAAAAAAGCAAAAAATTAGGTGTTTTCATCTCAATATCTCTGGCTGACAAGGTCAAAACTGCACGAAATTAAAAGTGTAGGATCATTATGACACCCTCTGAATGCATGCCAAGTTTTGTGTACTTTCGTTCATGGAGGGCCTTACAATAAAATAATTTATGTGTACATTTAGTGACGTACACCAACAAGGATTCCCCGGACACTGAAAGACCGGGTACACAAAACTTGGTGGGCATGTACCCCCACATGGATAGCATGGAACCGTCATTTTTTAGTTTTCATCTGCAGCCCCCCGCTGGACTGGACCCCCGAAGGAGGGTAGGGCAGACACAGTTCTCTGTGAATCTTTTATGGTATGTTGGTCTCAAGGGCCCACATCAACCTGGCTCATAATCACTCATTTGTGATTTGCCCCGGTAAAAATGAAAATCAGTAGGATTAAAAAGAAAGCCAAAATAAATATTCATCATCATCATCATGGCTGCATTTTCAGTATTGGCGAAGAAGTAGTCGTTTGTCCACTAGATGGCGCATCGTTGCAGTGAGAGGCGTAATTTTGTTGGAAGTTAAAAGTGGGTTGGAAAAAACAATGGACGCTTCATACAAGGACTGTAATTTACCGCAGCGAACATCTAATAAGGATAGGGGCGATGTTCACATGAAGTGTAATTCCCATTTCTTCTTGAAGCGAAATAAATCTGAGGATGTTTATCGGACATGCTTGGTTTTTACTGCAGGCACGTTAATCTTGTAATATCAATAAGGACCTAATGTTACCGTTAAGCGTTGGTTGAGTGATGGAGGCATTTGATTGATTGCATTTGTAGAAAACTATAAATGCGGTTATACCAAGCAAATGTATAGCAGCACTGTTTGTATCTTTCGACTGTCATTTATTGCACGTGCTACAAAATCATTCTGTGCAATGGAAGATTTACCAACGTTACACCGGTCTGATACAGTTTTGCCTATACATGCGTGAGACTGAGACGCCTGTTTATTTTGTTTTAAGTGCGTGCAGGGTGTGAGAGGGGAATCGATGTGCTTTGATTGCAGCTTGGTAGTTGTAGTCTGTGAAATTAAAAAGCACGTGTGTGTGAAGTATCCAAACAATGACACCTTCATTTCATTATGGCTGCTTTAGCAAAACACCTTAAGTTACTGTGTAGTGGGTCCCATTTAGAAGTGGCTACTTCATTCGCGCTTTCCTTGATTCATGGAGCTGCGTGAATGTTATTACAACTTTTCGCCACGATATGACAGTTTAAGTCCGCTTGATACTGTAAGGCGTAAGCCATTGGTTTCCAAAGGAGATTTTATTTGTGTCGCCAGCATAGCCTATTGACAATTTATGTTGTAAATAGGCCTACCTTATAATCCTACCTGTAGTTTATGGAAGCTAACAGCTTTCTATTAGGATCTAGTTTGTTAGTTACCGTTTTGTCATAACTCCCTGATGCATTTTTGCATTTAGAATAGCCAGAGCGTGTATATCTCAATCGGAAAATTAAACAATATCGGGTGCCTATGGACTAGGCTGGGTGAACCCAGCCTGATCTGCCCGCTATTTATTTTTTGATTTCTTAAAAGATTGAGCTTGGTCTGATGAAAGCCAGACTAGCCATGGACCTCAGTTAAACAATGCAAGGGAACATGAATCAGCCTATATTTGCACTAACAATACCGGACAAAAGCTCTTCAACTTTGGCCCGTTAAAATGTGTATGAACAGTCTAGCGACGCATTTCATCAAGGCCCATTTGGACATGTCAGTTATTTGCACCACTGGTTAGATGTAAAACAGCATTTCGTTTCAGACTAGGCTACTGTTACTTAATTTGTGCATTAACAATAACGTTTCAGACTACTGTTACTTAATTTGTGCATTGACAATAAAGTATTACATGAACTAAAGATTACTAAAATCGTATGTAGAAGAAGAAACATTCACAAAAAATCCATCCATCCAAAAATGACCTTTGTTTTTGATAGCTGTTGAAAATGGCATGGAACTGACAGAGATGTTTTTGTTTAAAAATAAAAATAAAAAATAAAATAAATAAATAAATAACATTATGCTGATACCTTTTGCTTTTCCCAAATACAATGTAGCCTACAGGTGTAAGTGACCTTTCATCAATCCAGTTGCAATGGATGAACTGTGATGAACTGCCCTACTTGTGATTGTTTAGAGATTTTAAAGGTTTTATAACAATTCTACATCTTCTTTGGCTATTCTACAATCTATTCACCTTTTCAGCACCAGTAGGGTACTTTCTGTGCAGCCGCACACACACACTCAGGCATGCCAAACAAGCATACACAAAAGTTTCAAGAGTGGGGGATGGAGTAAAATATGGAGACAAATTGAAGTGTGATTTATTTTCGCGGAACGGATGTACAGGACTGAGCGGCGGTCATATTTTGTACCGCTATGCGGTACATCTAGTTATTAAACTATCTATTAAACTAGCTGTCTATCAACAACTTTTAACTTGTCATCAACTATGTCAACACTTGTCATCAACTATGACTCCTACCTACTGTAGTTAGTTAGCATGTTAGCATTTTTAGCAAAACTGCTAAAAATTATTAGCTAGGTTAGCCAGAGACTTTCTAATGTGGAGACACAGCACTCAAAAAATACTCCATAGAAATGCATGGGCTAGTTTGTCACGCCAATATGGCCGTTGTCTACACATATCCCACCCCTTCCTCGGCAAAACGTCGACGTGAATACATTGAGCCAATCATGTGGTGTGATGTGGATACATTGAGCCAATCTTATGGTGTGTTGTGAAGACATCGTGCCAATCATGTGTTGTGATCTCGCCGCTGGAGCAAGATTGGTGTTGTGAAGCCTTGCGCACGCGCAGTTCGACCCAAAGACTGTGCCCGATGAGTGCCCATAAATCGTTGGTATATGGCCACCGAGTGGAGGGACTTGCCTAAAAGGACTTTGGGTTAGCTAAGTCACATGGTTAGCGTAGTTAGCATGTTAGTAAGCATCGTTAACATAACAACTAAAAATGATTAGCTAGGTTAGCTAAGTCACATGGTTAGCATAGTTAGCGTGTTAATATTGTTAGCATTTTAGTTAGCATAGTTAGCATAACTATTAAAAATGATTAGCTAAGTCACATGGTTAGCATAGTTAGCATGTTAACATTGTTAACATGTTAGTTAGCATAGTTAGCATATCTATTAAAAATGATTAGCTAGGTTAGCTAAGTCACATGGTTAACATAGTTAGCATGTTAGCATTGCTAGCATAGTTAGCATGTTTAGCAAAACTGTTAGAAAACGTTAGTTAAGTTAGCAAAGTAGCATGGTTAGCATAGTTGACATTGCTAGCATAGTTAGCATGTTTAGCAAAACTGCTAGAAAACGTTAGTTAAGTTAGCAAAGTAGCATGGTTGGCATAGTTGGCATTGTTAGCATAGTTAACATGTTTAGCAAAACTGCTAGAAAACGTTAGTTAAGTTAGCAAAGTAGCATGGTTAGCATAGTTAACATTGCTAGCATGTTTAGCAAAACTGCTGGAAAACGTTAGCTAAGTTAGCGAAGTAGCATGGTTAGCATTGCTAGCACTGCTATAAAACATTAGCTAAGTAGCATGGTTAGCATAGTTAAAAATCTTAGCATAACTGCTAGCAAACATTAGAGCCATTCCAACTTTCAGTTATATCAAATATCTACCTATACACAGCTATTAAACTATTTGAATATCAACATTCATTAAACTTCCAGTCTGTCAACAACTTTTAAACTATTTACCTTCAACTTTTAAACGGTCTACTTTTAAACTATTAAACTAGCTGTCTATCAACAACTTTTAAACTATCTACTGTCTATCAACAACTTTTAAACTATTTACCTTCAACTTTTAAACGGTCTACTTTTAAACTATTAAACTAGCTGTCTATCAACAACTTTTAAACTATCTACTGTCTATCAACAACTTTTAAACTATCTACATTCAGCTTTTAAACAGTCTACTTTTAAACTATCAACTTTTATTAAGCTATGCAACCACCATGTCTATCCTAGCATCACCGTAGTAACCATCTCTGTATTATCTGTTTTAACTATACATGATATTTTACATCACAACTTTAGCATTTTCATGCACTGGTAATTCCTTGGAATTGCATTTCTAGTTTGAATTTGGCACCCATTTACCAGTGAAGTGGGTATTTTCTGATAGCCTGTCATTCCCTGGAACTTCTCCAGGCTGGAGTTTCCCCCGTCATCATTCCATCTAATACATCAAATTAATGGGCGGTTAATTCCAAGGAACTGATGTTTTGTAAGACCGGAGGAGTTGTGTCTTAAGCACAGATGTTTGTACGTGAGGAGAAGCAATTCATCAGGAAAACTTGTGGTCATTAGAGGTTCTCCCACAGGCTGTTGTCCAGTGCTCCATAATAGGCCTGTATCAATGTCTGCCTTTGCCCCGTGAAGTGGTTAGTGCATAGGGGGAGGGGGTTTGTCCGGGGTTGGTGGAGTTCAGACTCTTACCCTAATTATCATCAGTGTGACGAAATGCTGAAGCAATTTCCAGAGCATCCTCAATGTCGGTAAGACATGCCAGTTGGCCCCGGGGGTTGAGGTTTTGAGGTGCAGGGAAGGAAGGCAGGGATTTTTTTTTTTTTTTTTTTGGGAGGGGGTCATTTGGCGATATTATTTGGAAGAGATTGAACATTTCCAAAGCTTTTATACAATAGCAATGCATCTGGGTCTAATTCTCATCAGGGGATATATTACACCATGTATAGCACCTCTATAAAATCACATAACTCAAGCTATAATAATTGAATTCATTGTGTGTGTTTATTTAGCTTTCAGTTTGCCTTTGTTTTTTGGAGGCGGGTGGGGGGAGGTGCACTACAATGCATCATTGTTCTCTGGTACCAGAGCTGCTCATGTAAAGTCTGCTGGTTTAAAGATACTGCTGACAATGGGAGATTCTAGAAGCCTTACATCACACTGCGTCTGGGTCTGGACTCAGTCACTGCTCCTCACACAGCACACACAACACCCATACGCTTCTTGCATTCATCCATCTCCGGGGTAAATTGCCTGCAGCCGGAGAGTTGTTAGTAAATCAGTCGGTTAATTGTCCTGCCCATCCACCCCCACTAAGGTTGACACTCGCTGTAGCAGGAGGACAGTCGTACAGCTGGAACTGTGATTCCGTGTGGAGCCATCGGAGCATTTTCTCATCTTCCCTCCACCCCACCCCCTTGTTAAGAAGATGTATGAATCCATCTTATCAATCACCTCCACCTCCCTCCCTGTGATTTTGATTATTTGGGAGTGGCCAGATTTGCTTTGGAGAGGTTGCCAGGGCTTGAGAAGAAGGAGGGGGGGGGGGGTGTAAGGGGCAGCTAAAGATCTCCGCTTTTGCACAAAGTTATTCTGCAGATGCGCTTACACATATAGATCTACAGTGCAGGAAAGGACGTCACCGTAGCACTCAAAGGAAATGAAAGTTTAGGCCTTTAATGTGCTCTATGCTCAGCACCCACTATGGGGAGTTTTTTGTGATTTTAAAAGACTACTGCCAAGAGCTGGCCAGATTAAGTAGTAAATTAAGTATAATTCACAAAAATATAATACCACAACAGTTGGGCAACAACATGTGTATGTTATTTATGTTTGCTTAAAAGAAGCTTTTATCCAAAGCAAAACAACATACAAGAGCAATGTCTTTCATGCCATGTGCTTGAGTTTGCTGGAGGATGAGTCTGTGGACATGAGTGTCTTATGTGCCGCCTAAACCACAGTGTGGTAAAGGGGGTGAGTGGGGGGTGGTGGTGTGTGTGTGTGGGGGGTGGAGTGTTGGGTTGGGGCGCAGCAGCAGAGGATTAGGGGAGTCCAAGGGCCTTGCTCCCTCTGGCTGGAGCTCAGAGTTTGGCAGGGTGACCACTGGGTGTGGGGCAGTTTGAGAGTGGGGTGGGGGAAGGAAAGGTGACCGAGAGAGGGGGAGGGAAAGTGACAGAGAGTAAGAGAGAGGGAGAGGGAAAGCGAGGGGGGGGAGAGAGGGAGAGGGGGGGGGGGGGTTGAAAGAGAGCTCTCCGGCCTGCCCAGCAGTCGTACAGGCGCCATGTTTTACTGCCTCTCTGGCACACAAACACATTCTGCTCTGCACCTCTGTCATTCTGTCTCTCTCTCTCTTTCTCTTTCTCTCTCTTTTTCTGTCTCTCTCTCTCTCTCTCTCTCTCTCTCTCTGTGTGTGTGTCGTGCACAATTGTTTTTAACTACACTTGCTCTAACATATACTGTATATTTAAGTGTATGAGTGTGCATGTGTGACTGTGTTTTTTGAGTGGAAATGTTTGTATAGAGAGTATATGAGTTCATGCGTCTGTGTGTGAAACAGATTCTGTGTGTGTGTGTGTGTGTGTGTGATGGAGAGCACGGGAGCGTGGGTGTGTGCCTGCTGGCGTCCACGCCGGTGCTCAGCTCAGCACATCTTTCAGTGTTGTCAGGGGGACCCGCTGAAAGCACAGCACAACAGCCCCTCTGGCCGCCCTGCCGTCGTCATCGCTGGAACACCCAGGGGCCTACAGGCTGCAGGCAGGAAATGAGCCGGGGCCGTGCCACCAGGCGTCTCCCCTCCTCCTCCTCCTCCTCCTCCTCCGTGCGCCACCCTACAACATCTATCTTTGGCCAGGGAGCACATAGAGAGAGAGAGAGAGCACGAGTCAGATGAGCTCACAGTCACATGGACGCATTCCACTCTCTCCCTGCTGTTTTCCATCCCATTCATCAATCCGTGTATTGCTGAAGGAAGGTGCCTTAATGACCCCTGTAGGGTGGGGTATCCTCCCCCCATCTTCATACAACTTTCACTGTTTTCCTCTCCCTCTCTCCATATCATCTCTCTCTATCATCTCTCTCTCTCCCCATCTCTCTCTCCATCTCTCTCTCTCCCCGTCTCTCTCTCTCCCTCTCTCCCCTCTGTCCTCCACATGCTCTACTGAGGTTTGAGACCCTGTCGTTCACTCTTCCGTGGTCTTTTTCTCTCTCTCTGCCTGCAGCGAGTAGTGAGGCATGTTCATGTCCAGGCGAGAGAGAAATCAGCCTCAGATAAAGTTGTGTTTTTGGTGCTGCGTGCAGATGGCTAACCAGAGGAGTGGAGAGAAGTCAATGTCATTTGATCTCTCACTCACTGATTGTGTGTTTGTGTGCGTGCATGTGTTTTACATGCACTGTGCAGCATCATCATGCTGTTGTGTGTGTGCGTGTGTGCGTGCGTGTGTGTGTGTGTGTGTGCGCGTGCGCGTGTGTGTTTTGCATGCACTGTGTAGCATCATCATGTTTTGTGTGTGTGTGTATGTTTGGCATGTGCTAATGATTGTATGTGTGCGTGCGTGTGTGAGTTTATTACCATGCCGCTGGGGAATAAGCTTGAACCCAGTTTGGCTGTTTGTTTGTGTGGGGAGCGAAAACTCAGATCTGGTTCAGTGAGTGCGTCACCCGGCTCTGCGGCTCTGAGGGGAGGCTGCTCTGTTCTAGTCCGCTCCGCTCTGCTCAGCTCTGAGGCGGAGGAGCTGACGGAGAGTAGACGTCACATCTGGGTCCATCCTTCACTGTCCGTCAGCATCCAGCCATCACTCTCTGTCTGATGTGAAACAGTGGGGACTTCTGGAAACTCAGTGGCCTCATTGTTGTGGGGTATAGTGTGTGTGTGTATGCATGAGCATGTGTATGCATGTGTGTGTATTTGTGTCCATGCATAAGCGTGTGTTTGTGTGTGTGTGTGTGTGACCTGATTTAAATGGGATAAGTGTGTGTGGTGATGAAGATGGATGTGCCAGCGTGCGTTTGTGTTGACATGATGAATGCCCCACACAGTTGGCACCCCACAGCCCCTGTCCACATGTTACAGCACGCCGCCTCCCCCAGCCATTTACAAGCACTGATCAATGGGCTTCCCCAAAACCCAATGGGCCTACAGGGCTTTGAAGAGCGCCTTCAGCACGCAAACCACAGGCTCTGGAGGGGAGTGTGGGTAATGCAATGCCGTGGTCATGCTTTACAATGAGGCAGACAGTGGTGGGGGACTCGCAATCTCCCTAGAGGCTGCCCGTTTGAGCCCAGTTAAATGGAGATGAGTTGAGTGAAATGGCTGCTGTCATGCCTGTCACGGGACGGTACGCGTTGCTACGTGTGCGTGAGGCCCGGCAGACCTGGCTTGCTCTCGCTAGTCTCGCAGGGTTAGGCGTGTGTGTTCTGCACAGCGCAACAAGAGCACACAGTGGTGAGACAGTGGAGACAACAGTGGGGCACTCGTGGCCTACTGATTAGGGCATTGGGCTTGGAACCGAAGGGTTGCCGGTTCGATCCCCGACCAGTGGGAATGGCTAAAGTGCCCTTGAGCAAGGCAGCTAACCCCTCTCTGCTCCCCGAGCGCCGCTGTAACAACTGCTCTGGGTTAGTGTGTGCTTCACCTCACTGGAAAAGAACATTCTAGAACATTCCAAACTCAACTCGACACCCAAATCTCACCCTGCCCACGTTCAGACTGATATCCTGTTGTCACAAGCACGCGTGTTGTAATCTCTGTCTGGGACCTGTCTCTAGGACTTGGCAAGCCTATTTGAGCAGCGTTATTAAACACAGTATATTTCAGCTGGCCAGTGCCCTGCTGTGCAGAATGAAACGGTCTGGTGGAGACCCCAGCTCTCGCTGTGCAGCTGTTGGGCCAGGCCTCATGCTGCCCTGACACACCGCTCCCAAAACCCCCTCTACACACACACACACACACACACACCACATCTCTCACACACACCACATCTCTCACAGGGGGTGTTGTGAATTTGAGAAGTTTTTTTTGGGTGGCGGCTGATATGAGGTGCGGTCGGGGTGGGATGGGGTGGGTTGTGTAGATTTGGACAAGCATTAAAGTCTTTTTATTTTACTGAAATGGACACCACTATAGACAACCTATAGCGGTTGATGGACGAGGGGTTGTGTGTGTGTGTGTGTGTGTGTGTGTCTCTGTGTAGGGTGTGTGTGTATGTATGTCTGTGTAGGGTGTGTGTGTCTGTGTAGGAGTGTGTGCGTGTGTGTGGAGGGCAGGGTGAGTTGGACGAGTGTGGCGGCACTGCGGCGGCTTTCTAGAGTTTACTGAGCGGTGCGGCGCAGTTTACTGAGCGGCCGTGGGGATCTGACCGAGGGAGAGGCCAGCGCTGAGGCGGAGTGCAGTGCCGTCATCTTTGGCTGTGTGCGGAGCGAGCAGTGAGCGCCGCACAGCGCGGACCGGCCCGGTGCTAAAACCCAAGCGGCCAGGCGCTTTTTCTTTTTCTCTCCGGGTGGGGAGCCAGAGTGGGTGTGGACGGCCATTACGCATCTCTCTCTCTCTCTCTCTCTCTCTCTCTCTCTCTCTCTCTCTCTCTCTCTCTCTCTCTCTCTCTCTCTCTCTCTCTCTCTATATATCTCTCTATATAATATCTCTCTCTCTCTTTCTTTCTTTTCTTTCTTTCTCTCTCTCTCTCTCTCTCTCTCTCTCTCTCTCTCTCTCTCTCTCTCGGCAACACTAGAGCAGGAACCTGGGGAGCACCTGTGAGCTCATGGTCATTTGTGGTGGGGTATCTGGCGACTGGTTAAACTCTCTCTCTCTCTCTCTCTCTCTGTGTTTTGTGTTCTCTTGCAGGCGTACACCAGTCAGTTTGTGGCCCTCATCATGTTTGCTCTGATGATGTGTGCTGACAGGATCTCCATGCAGCCACGCAGGAGAGAGATCATCCAGGGCCTGAGAGTCCTGCCAGGTACAGTACTCTTGTAACACAGACACACACACATACTGTAAGTGGAAGCAAGCCTTCACTCTTCCCCTCTCTCTCTCTCCCTCACTCTCTCTCTCTTTCTCTCTGTCTGGAAGAGATGACCTTTTCAATCAGTTCCGCTCACACAAACTTAAACATAGCAGCTGAGATTTTTTTTCTCCCCCATATGAGTCGTGTCGCGCGTCCTCATAGTCAGGCGCGCCCGCTCTTAACCCTTAAGCTGTGACGGGAATGTTGGAAATTGAACGTTCTGAAGAATATCTGGGTTCATTAAGTTCAACATGGAACTTTCCATTGTTGCAGAATAGAATCTTCTGCCGGAATGTTCAAAACTCTCCTGCTGAAGGTGTTGCATGGAAACACAACCCAGTCGCACAGCATGCAGGCTTCACTCTCTGGTCCTACAGGGCTATAGTGGGAGAGCCCACTACGAGGTCACTAGACACCCGATGTGACCGCCGCTGCAGTGTGGACAGTAAGGTCAGACAGAGGTCAGCTAGCGGTGATGCTGTTAGAGGTGGAAGCTCTCCAAGCATGCACTTGGCACGGGGATGGCAAAGTTCAGGTTCATGAAAGGAAAAGTCCTGCTGAGCGCCCACACTGTGGCCTTCCACGTGTTAAGGAAGCTGTGGCTTCCATTACTGGTACCTAATAGTTCGAGTTTCGATAATACTGTACTGCTGCTTTGCAAATCCGGATTGCAGCAACGTAACACTTTTTTCAATGATTAACTTGTTTGAGCACCTTTTTCCGAGGCATGCTAAGGGATTGAAACTGCGACTAATACCTGCATCTTTCAGTGGCTGTTGTGCACAGCAGCAAGTGCTGTTTTGATTGGCTAACGTCACAGCGGGGCTCTCTGATTGGCTAGCCGTATGCCTGGACACAGGCTGATCTTGCTCACTTGGCTCCCGCTCCTCTGCGAGGGCCGTAGCGGGGCGCCGCCGTGTTTACAGAGGCGGGGCGGGCGACGGGAGGGAGGGTGGGAGTAGCCCTCGCGCTCTGCTGCTTGGCCGCCGGTCCTGGAACGATCCGCAGGACCGCAAGTGTCCGACGGGGTGGCCACCCCCCTTCGCCTCCCTCTCTCTCTGTCTCTCCATCTCTTTTTCTCCCTCTCTCTTGGCCTTTGTCTCTCTCTCTCTCTCTCTCTCTCTCTCTCTCCCCTTCTCTCTCACACTGTCTGTCTGTCTCTTTCTTTCTTTCTTTCTTTCTTTCTTTCTCTCTCACTGTCTGTCTCTCTCCATCTGTCTGTCTCTTTCTTTCTTTCTCTCTCTTTCTTTCTGTCTGTCTCTCTCTCTTTCCCTCTCTGACTCTGCGGAGCTGAGACAATGTGAATGAGGTCAGGAATGTTTGGCTGGCTGTTCCTTTCTGCACTAGCCGCCACCTCCTCTTCCTCTTCCTCCTCCTCTTTCTCCTCCTCTGCCTCCCTCCATGACTTCCAGCAAGTCCCGAGTCTGAGCGCAGCCCCTCGAGCCCCAAACCCCCACGCCCAGTCTTTTCACAGCTGGCCTCTGCTGCAGTTCCCCATCCCCCACCTGTTCCAGCCCCATCCCGTCCCAGAGCAGTCTGCGGAGCAGGTCAGGTCTCTGACCGTGAGAGTGACCATCTCTTGGTGCTTAACTTGAGGGTTTAACTGAAGCCTCTGATTGGGGCTGTTCACTCGGTGAGCTCAGAGGCGTTGGCCTGGGTTCTGTTGTGCTGACCTCAGATGACCCACAAGTGTAATGAGTGCAGCCTTGTTTCCCGCTTCCTTGTTTTTATGCCAAATTGATGTGTTGGTTCTCTTTGTGTTTAGGTCTTGACTTTGTGTTTGCTTTTGTTCCATTATCATAATGTGGTTGTTGGATGTGTGTGTGTGTGTGCACATGCATAGGCATGTGTTTGTTTTGATTCTGTCTAATATCGCTCCTGGCCTGTCATTGTATATGTCTGTATGTGTATGTTTCTCATTGTTGACAAGCGTTCATCTCTGCTGTGTTGTGTCCTGTCCTCAGACCTGATTAAAGAGGTGCTGAGTCTGGATGATGAAATCCAGCGGCTGGCTACGGAGCTCTACCAGCAGAAGAGTGTCCTTATCATGGGCAGAGGCTACCACTACGCCACCTGCCTGGAGGGAGCTCTGGTCAGTCAGCTTAAAACACACACACACACACACACACACACACACACACACACACACACACACACACACACACACATACAGTTGTGTCCATATGTGTAGTGGTCAGCTTGACTTCAAGAATGGAATTACTCTTAATTAGGTCTTTCTGAGTATTCTTTGTAGCTTTTAGCATTCTTTAATGCTTTGCTTTATTTACCTTGCATGTGTTTTTACTCACACAGACAAAGTGAGGATATACAGAAACTGACCTAATTATTGTGGTACTTGTGACATGTTTTCTCAAATCAAAAACCTCATCGTTTGTCATATTTTCACCTTTAACGTCCTCTATTGCGCATGATTTGATATGATCTTAATTTCCTCATATGAAACAGATGTGGTCATGTCAAATTCCACCGCCTTTGTTTTTAACTCCACCCAAGTGTTGAGCCAGCTGATTCCTCTAATTGGTTTAGTTCTTTAGGACTCATATTAATTAGTTCAGCCAGATGGTTAAGATGAGAAACTGTAATCTCCACCTTTCTTATAAAATTTGATTTCAGCCCACAGCATGTATGGCTATGAGAGATAAATAATGTCATTAAGAGCATTGTTTTATTATGGTTGTTATTAAGTCTCTGAACTGAGATTTAAGGCCTCTTAGCCAGGACTGTGTGTGTGTGTGTGTGTGTGTGTGTGTGTGTGTGTGTGTGTGTGTGTGTGTGTGTGTGTGTGTGTGTGTGTGTGTGTGTGTGTGTGATCAGTGTGGGGATTCCCCTAGAGGCCATGTGTTCGGAAATAGAACAGTAATAAAACCTTAAACTTTTTCTGAGAGCTTACATAAAAAAATAAATGAATAAAAGCTCATTTTAGTTGCCAGTGCCACCTACATCCACATAATACATCCACATAATAACCAACTGTTATGATATGCACTGTAGTCACAGCACCAGTGTAGCTATTGGGGCTTAATTAGATGCTATCTGAAATGCCAGGGCCTTTTCAGAGTTTCCCAGCGGCGGCGGTATCAGCGTCTCGTATTCCGCACCAGACTCGTTTACCTCAGAGAGCAGCCTTCACTCGTCCATGCCAATCATTAATGAGACGGGCGTAATGGGGTTTACTTTGGACGCCACCTGTTTGCGCTGGTTCGGATTACTGGCCGGTACCGCTGCCATTGTTTCTCCCCACGTCCATCTTTCCCCCTCACACCAGCTTTCCCCCTCACACCAGCTTTCCTCTCCTCTATGGTGCGCCATTACTCTCCCCCCTCCCCACACTCTGCTCGCTCGCTCTCTTTTCTTCAATGTTAAGACCTTTTCTTTTTCTCTTCTCATCTTTGTTTTCACACTGTCTCCCTTTCACAAGTCAGAACTGTCCCATTTTTTTCTTTTCTCTATCCATTCCGCTCCTCTGTCCTTATTCTCTCTCTCTCTCTCTCTCTCTCTCTCTCTCTCTCTCTCTCTCTCTCTGTCTCTCTGTCTCTGTCTGTCTGTCTGTCTGTCTCTTTGTCTGTCTCTCTCACTCTCTCTCTCACACACACACACACACACACACACACACACACACACACACACACACACACACACACACACAAACTCTCTTAATCAAACACATACACACACACCACCTGACACTAATGGTAAAGCTGAGTGTCTCCAGTTGGCTTCATGCAGCCCAGTACCACTTTGAAGAGTAATGCATAATTGCCCCCATTTTCCCTAAAGCTGTTAGGGAGGGGAGGTGGTGGTGGGTTGGGAGGGTGCTTTCCATCACGCAAAGCGCTCCACTAAAGTCTTGAGCCTCACAGGCTGGAATGCACAGCCAGCCGAGGTGTTTTTGATCACGGTAGTAAATTAGTGCGCAGCGGCTATACAGGCGCCCTGATTGCAACCATACCCCCGCACTCATGCAAACGGATCCAGGCCCATGGCTGCCTGTCGGCCCGACGGCCAGCCTGTAGTGATGAAGGGGCGCAACAGGGGGGTGGGGGGGGGGGGGGGGGGTCAGTGATGGAGTCACATGACTGCAGAAGTCAGACAGCAGCAACAACAGAGAGGTCCATCACTGCTCCTGTCTCCGTGTGCTCCAGAGCTCCTCAGGAAACCAAATGACCGTGCAAAGGAATCGGCCATTTTTAGGCCTGACTCATTGTAAAAAAATATCTCAGTACACTTAAACAACTTTGCTGCTTGAAGTATGCCATGTAAGTGCAGCACATGGCAACAAGTCCCTCTGCTCTCTGATCAGAATTATGGTACCCAAACTCACATTCGCTATCTGCTGGTTTGCATCATGGTGAACTCACAAATGCACACTGACATACAGGGTTGAAAGATTACACCCCTTTTACCTGCTGCCATAAATGCAGAGTGTGTTTGTCTAGCAGTGTTAAGAGTACTGCTTATAATTCTATTGTGGAATGGCTTAATACTATATATGGACCTTGTTTACCTTGTTTACCTTCTCTTGGAATACAAGTAAAAGAATTTAAATGTTTGGTTGGTTGTTTGTTTGTGTACAGAAAATCAAGGAGATCACGTATATGCACTCTGAGGGCATCCTGGCTGGTGAGCTGAAGCATGGACCTCTAGCACTGGTGGACAAGCTGATGCCCGTCATCATGATCATCATGAGGGACCACACGTACAACAAGTGCCAGAACGCCTTGCAGCAGGTGGTGGCACGACAGGTGAGGGCCACAGGACATCTTCTAGAAGCTTCCACTACTTTGAGAAAACGGAGGCTCGGGGTCCTCTCTCTTCTTGCCTTTTTCTGTCTCTTTGTCTTTCTTTCTTCTCGCGCACACACTCTCATATTAATGTCAAAGCAAGCTTGGCAGGTATACTTAATGACTTCTATTTTTTTCTCCCTCCTAATCTCTCTCTCTTTCTGTCTGTCATTTGTTCTCTCCCACCCCCCTCTCTCCTGTATGAATGCCAAGCCAATCCTGGCATGGCACGCTGGGAAGGCCACATTGTGTTTGTAATGGCACTGTGCATTTCTGCACTATGTTTCTTTTACACACCAATAACATTTGAAAAAGTTATGTGGCTGTGTCATACTTCAGGCATCTGAGCAACAGTTTAAATCCAAACTGGTGTCCATTTCTCAATTCTGCCACATAGACAAACCCTGACTCTCTCCTCCCCTCTCCTCTCCTCCTTGTGCTCTGTTTTTTTTTTTTTTTTTTTTCACTGATGTGTATTGTGTTTTTGTCCTGCTCAGGGCCGGCCTATCGTCATCTGTGACAAGGACGACTACGAGACCATCAAGAACTCAAGCCGCACCATCAAGGTTCCGCACTGCGTGGACTGCCTGCAGGGCATCCTCAGCGTCATTCCCCTGCAGCTGCTGTCCTTCCACCTGGCCGTGCTCAGGGGATATGACGTAAGTAACCTCAAGTCCACACACACACACACACACACACACACACACACACACACACACACACCTGAGCACTATACCATTAGAGGTCGAAAACTCTGGCTAAGTCCTACCATGTATTGTGTGCACTTAACAGAGATTGTTTCACTAGTTATCTAATCTACCTGGCTGCTGGTTTGGAGGAATATGTGGTATTTATCCAGCTCTCTAAGAACACTGGATTGAATATGTATGGTTTCAAAAGTGACCTGGATAAGACTATAAACTTTAGTTATTGGGTTAGCTTCAACTAGTTGGCAGCAGCTAGCCACCTTAAACTCGATATGAGGTGAGTTTGGTGAAGCTTTAGGGACCAGCCTTCCTTTTAATGAGCTTTGAATTAACTTCAGTTGGTTAGCAGGCTCCTAGGATTATATGATGGTGAAAAGAAGAGGATTGTGCTGCTCAATGCAAAAACAAAAAAGCTTATTTTTAGTCAGGGTGGTGAAGCTCTGCAGATTAGCTTGGCTGTGTGTGGGTAACAGACTGCATGTTCTCAATATGATTTTGATTAATTAAAACTGATGAGGCCTCTGATGATTGCAACATGTCTGCATTTTTATGGACAACAATTAAGTTATTGAATGATATATTGACCATATGTTGGCCAATTCCTTCACACACCAGGTAATTACTTCCCTGGGTTATCGTAAACACACGTCACAGATTCTTTAGTGCTCATGGGCTAAGTGCCTGCAATAAATGTGCACCTTTCAGATTACGTAAATGCTCCTAAGCGATGTCTAGACCTGCGGCTGGTGAATAACTGATTGTGAAAGCTGCTTGTGCATTAGCAATAATGCGTTCACCAGTCTAAAACTATTTTGTTTTTTCTTTAAACTCCATAAGCAGCGACATCGAGAAGTTTCAGTCAAAACTGAACAATACTGTTTAAACCATTTTTGTCTTGTGTTATTTACAGTGTTGGGCAAGTTACTGAAAATTAGTAATTAGTTACAGTTACTAGTTACTTATTTTAAAAGTAATTGAATTACATTACCAGTTACTGTATATCAAAAGTAATTAGTTACTAAGGAAAGTAACTTTTAAGTTACTTTTATGTCTGCTTTTTAAATGTAAATATCAGGGCTCCGAAAACCCAAAATGAACGGAATTTTACGAGGAGCGGAAACGGAAACGAAAACAAAATGGTCTTTAACTGTTACGGAACAGAAACGTTATTCTGAAATCCACAAAACCGGTTAATAACGGTTTTTTTTTCGTTCTCTATATATTTTTATAAAATTTCACAAAAGCATATCCTAAGTGTTCTACTCGTTTGATTTGATTTCTGCAGTTTGAAAAAAAAAAAAAAAAGAATAAATGGACCTTTGGTCCAAATGTGTATATTTTGGTCCAAATTTGTATATTTTGTCTTGCTGTTGTAATGTAACCTATCCGTCTGCCACTTCCGATCTTAGGCCAGCTCGTAGCGTAGGCTACTGAAACTGTTTTGGAAATTGTTTGTATACCCTATGCGTAATAGCCTATTTTGCCTGTCCGCCTTGTCGCTTTTAAAGTCGGGATTTGAAATGTTTTACAAATTATAGCCTATTCTATGTAGAAGAGTTAAACGGGAAATCTGAGATAGGCCTTGTCAGCAACAGACAGGTTTGTTTTTAAACAGGGTTGGAATTATAGCGCAAGCCTTTGAAGATCTCCATATGGATAAAACTTAGGCTACAACCAGGTAAGGAGTTTAGCATGTATCCAGAAATATTTTTGATAAGAAATTATTTATAGGCATAGGTTAGGCCTACAGTAAGTCTGTAAGCTATGGGATGGATAGCCCATCTGAATGTTTTTTGATGCCGCCTGTGATTTATTATTTTTGGGCATAGCTACGGTATAGGCTAAATCAAGGGGAAATAATGAGTATGTCTATTCTAAGGTAAAGTCCACAAAATAGACTTGATAGGCCCGCCAAACACTGCGGAACTTTAAGAACGAGCGATATTTTTCGTTCCGAACCGGTTCAGGACCGATATGTTGGTGGCGGAACGCATGCAAGAACGAAAACGTTAAACATAGGCCTACCTGAACCATTCGGAACGGAACGTTTGAAAAATAATTTCGTTTTCAAGCCCTGGTAAATATGAACAGTACTGAACAGAAACACAATACACATATTTTTCAGACCTATTTATTGTAACCAACAGGGCAACAGGCCTTCAAATCAAGCAGTTGTACATTTCCTTTAAATACTTGAAACAAAATAACTGTCTCAGTCATTTGACAGTGTTTTTTTTTTTACCACATTAGGCCCAATTAAATAAAAGTGATTGGCCTACCGTATTAACACTAATTAAAAGAGAAAACAAAGGTGCCTTGAGGTGCTGCATATAATTGAATATAGTATAAGTATATATGAATATATATGTGATTTAACAAAAGGTTAAAATGGTTTAACAAACATGCCTCATAAGGCAAAGCTAAATAGAGATGAGATTCTTAAAGGAACACGCCACCCAATGTCAGTAGTAATATATGTTCTTACCTTAACTTTCACGAGTTGAGTCATACCTCTCCCGTGTCGGTACGTGCACTCAAACACTCTGGTCTTGGGCTGGACTGTGTTAGCATGTTGCTATGCTAGCGGCTTTGCCGTAACTAACCGTAGAAGTAATCAAAACATCCACGTTTTCCCCGACTTAAAATACAGTTGCACGTGTAGTTGATAGAAATGTCACGGCCCGCGCAACATGAAACGTCGATTTTCCCAAGCGAATAAACAGGAGCACTACAATGTGTGCCGCAATAGCACTTGGGAGTACTGACCTAAGCGTAGTAGTATTGTTAACACCTAATTGTAGATCCTATCCACCACAGAGTTTAGAATCCATGCTGGATCGACCCTCAGCCTCTCCCTCCCCTCTGAGCGAGAGAGAGGCGCACACACACTAGAGATGCGCTGATGGGCTATTATTTCAACCATAACTGCATAGCAAAACTTATCATCCATCAGCCATCCATCAGCACAAAAGTTCTTTGACCAATTTTCAAAACCGCACCCGCCCACCATCCACTGGTTGTTTTAATGTAGGCTATATGGGTGATGCAGCGCTGCTGACGTGAGGCTAGAAAGCCCTTGCCTGTTCTAGAAAGACTGATCCAATGCAGCAAATATATTAAAAGGCTAAAGTCGTACATTGGCTATGTTGTAGCCTATCCCTAGAATATCAGCAGCAAACTCAGTCTCTGTCTCGCAAAACAGTCTCCAAATAAAACGCACATCGGCCTGTTGCCTATTCTGCCAGCTTGTGACAATATATCGTCCAAAATGCTTGATTGCATTGCATTCTCCACATTTTTAGCTAAATTTTCATGTACCACATCAGCATTTTTGTTCAGTGAATCTTTCCGACACGGGAGAGGTATGACTCAACTCGTGAAAGTTAAGGTAAGAACATATATTACTATTGACATTGGGTGGCGTGTTCCTTTTAACAAACGTAAAAATGGGCTAACAAGTCTCATCTCTCACCTCTGACCAGTACCCACAACATTGCTAGCTCTCAAACCAGTTATTGTACCTGAAGAGGAGAAGCTTCTCAAACTTTTGATCTGAGAGCCTATAGACCCTTTCAACAATAAAAACAAAAACAATGCTTGAACGTTCTAGTTGGGCCCCAATCTACTTCCTCTGCATTAAGATAACATATGGAATGTTAAAAAGGAAGTCTTGTGGGGCCAACTATGATGCTGATAATGGAACTCTCTTGAAAGGGTCCATTCCTCTTTGTAGAGAGAATCAGGTTCCCAAGGCTAAAGAGTCTTTCCACCGGGGCACTGGTTGGAGTAGCTGCATTATATTTAAGTGATACTCTCCTTATTATGGGAAACTGACTCAGAGCGTCCATCCCTGTGGCTCCTGATTTAAAGTAATCAGCTACTTCATTTTCAACAGAGACATAGGCGTCCTCACTCTCATCAAAGCTAAAGAATTCATCCTCTTTGGTAGATGGCCGGCGCTGTGTTGTTGGGGTTTCCCCTGGGTGCTCATCCTGCTCTGGGACATATTTTCTGCCTTCTGCTACTAGACATGCTTTTACCAGGTCCTTCCTCTCTTGGTCACGCAGCCAACGTAACTTGAACTTGGGCAGGGTCACAGCAGCCAGTAGAGCATCTTTATCCTCAAGAACACGTGCAAATCGTGTTTTGATTGCCTGAAATACATGACACAAAAGACATAACAAGTTTTAAAAACAAGTGTATTATACAATAAGCATACTGTATTTGGCATAGCATAAATCTAACTACGGCCCCAACTGTGGCGCAACTGGCTGGAGCACCTGCACTGTACGCCGGCGACCCGCTTCCCACTTCCTTCCTGTCATTCTCCACTGTCCTCTCATTAAAGGCATAAAAAAAAACAAAAAATATAATAATACATAAATCTAACTACAGAGCAGTCTTGACCTGCACTTATAAATACTTCACATTATCTAGACACAAATAAATGCAACTGATTTTATTCAATTCGGCCACAGGTATCTCAGAAATTCGAGCTACCGCATCATAGAACGAATTCCACCTGGTGGTGCAAGGTACAAGCAGCTTCTTAGCAATAACGTCGTTGACAATCTCCGAAGCCACCGTTGACCGACTTGCCTTGTTCCACAGCCCTGCGCATTTTGTGGTAGCATTTCTGTAGATAGATTTCGTTTCCGGCTTTGACATTAGCCACTTATCGACATCAGTGCATGAGATGAGCTTCAATGTGTGCGATGCGCATCTGTGATGCGGGGGTAAAACCACGTCATTGAACTCGACAGCATTATCTAGCACATCCCCAATGTTTGTAAAAGTCGCCTCATCCTCCTCCAAATGATCTTCAGTGTGGCTCAGGTGGCTGGTACATTTGAAACGCCTTGACAAAATTAGAACCATTGTCAGTAACAGTTGCTGTCACTTTGAGAGATAGGCCATAGGATGAGTGGATGTTGTCTATTTCGGTTACAATAATGTCATACGTATGTCGGCCCTTGAATCTCTGGCATGCCAGGGCTGATTTTCCACGTAGCATATTGTTCGGATTAATCCAATGTGCAGTTACACCTAGAAAGCTTTTATTGTAAGCAGTCCAGATGTCTGCTGTGGTGGAGACATGTTGTAAACCCTCAAATGTTTTTTTTAGCTCAACCTGCATTTTCGCATATTCTCTGTCTAAATAGCTGGAAAACGTCTTCCTGCACATTTGTCCCGAGCCTCTATTTATCACGGGTATTTTGCTTATTAGTTGCCTGAAGGCAACTGACTCGACAGTTGACAGAGGATGCATGTCATCGACAAAATACCTCGCAATCAATTTATTTAGCTCTGCCTGGCTTATCGGCTGCACTGCAGACCGTGGCCTAAAGTCAAGCTTTGGTTGTTTGCATGGAGTGGCGCCTTCAACATCTGTAGGGCTGTCTTTCGCTACTAGCTTTGTCGAAGCGTGTGATGGGGATGTGGATAAGTTCTAGATGTGGATAAGTTCTTTACACCTGCACATAATTTACAACTCACCACTACATTTTTGTCTTTAATTTCGACGAGCGAAAAGTAATGTCCATACTTCCAGGAGAGAAAGCTCGTTCTATCCGCACTCTTAGCCATTGTGTAGTTGAATGCTCATTGATTGATTCGATTGGTGTATCATTGCGCCACCAAGGTCCTGCAACGTTAAATCAGAAGCAGCAAAGTAGGCCTATTTTGTCTTCTTGTCTGCAAGTGTTAATATTTCACAAAAGAGAGTTACAAACTCATTTAAATTTCAGTAATTGTAACTGCGTTACTTGATTTTACTGCTAAACTTGCTTGTTACTGCTAAACTTGCTTGTTACTGCTAAAAGTAGTGGAATTACAGTAACGCGTTACTCCCAACACTGGTTATTTAGTCTTTTGACTGACATTTGAGCTGGTCTTACATATTCAAGTCTTATCAAACTTAACCAGAGTCTAATTCTTTGACCCTAAGCAGTGGCCTTCTTGATACATAGTCCCAAGCCACATTGGAAATATGCACTGAATCCCTGATAAAGAAGATGCCTGAAGTCCTTAATGCTGAGCATACAGTGGGCGTTCCTTTCAAATGGTGTGAAGCTGCGTGAAGCTTTAGTACCACTTTCAAAAAAAAGCTACCATTGAACATAATTGTTGCCGAGAGGAATCCCAGCCTACGAATTCAATAACAAAATAAATCATGCATAATTAAACATTACCTCGATTTAGGCTACTTGGGTATGGCTTAAGGCTTGACTACATGTTGGTAACGAAAATCGAAATCTGCTTTTGATAGCCTACCGGTGCCGCTCCACAAAACGAAAAAATATCTTAATTTGCTGTCTACATTATTGTCAGTGTTGCGGGTAACGCAACTACGCAAATCAAAACAGTGTCTTGTGTGATAATTGAGCCAGTAGAGAAATAACTGTTCAGAATTAATCTGTAGCCTTGGGTAGGCTTCTGCAGAAAACAATGTTGTTGGCGATTTAATACTATCTGGCAACATTTTTAACAGGCTACGCAATAGAGGCTTAGACAACTATGACCCACGTTTTGGTTTCGTAAATTAATTTGCCCTACTTCTTGACTGCAATGTAGTCAATTGACTGAATTAGCAATCTGTTTATTTTATTTTATGAAGCCTATACAGTAGATCACCTGCCAACGGAGGTTAATATGCTCTATATTTTGTCCAAATGATGTCTGTCTATCATCGTTGCACTCGGAGAAAACCAGAATGTTTCATTTGTCCTGCGTTTCTTCTACAGCTGCAAACGGGATTCACTCGCAGTTAACCAAATATTTCTCTATTAGGGCAGGGCAGGCATATTTCTGGCTATTAAATTATTTCTAAACCAGTCTGCTAAAGTCTGTAGTGAAGTCTGTGTAGGGTTTTCCAGGCTCCATTTCTTTTTACGAGACACCCTGCTCACTTGAGACATCTGCCGGTTGTTTGGGTTGTTGCAGCGTCACTGAAAAAATACAAATTAAAGTTGCGTGATCCCGTGCACGGACCGCGAGGGAAGCTGGCCAAATCGAAGCACTGCCCACTGAATGGTGCTCTCTCAGAAACTTCACAGCTAACGTGTTTCATCAGCCAGAGCACTCTAGAAGACCAGACTGGCCAAAGACACTCCCATCCTGTCCACATAGTACTCAGACTTCTGGTGTGTGTCAGAAGGTTGTGGAAAGAGAGACTATTTACGAATGTTGGAAATTGAACGTATTAAAGAATATCTGGGTTCATTGAATTCAACATAGAATTTTAGAACCTTACATTGTTGCGGAATAGAATCTTCTGTTCGAATGTTCAAAACTCCCCTGCTGAAGGGTTGTTGAAACTTATATTACCTGTTTTCAGACATGTCGTCCGCAATATATGCGAATCTTGTCCGACCCTTTGGGGTGATTCATATATGATGCTTACAGGCGGGCATAATGCGGACATTATGTGTGAACGACATAGACCAGGGGTGGGCAAACTGCGGCCCGCGGGTGTTGTGTGGCCCGCCGGCCAATTTTCAAAACCCAATGTGGCCCTTGAGGCAAAAAGTTTGCCCACCCCTGACATAGACGCACATGAACAGAATCTCTCTCAACAGAAGGTTGGACGTGGTTGAACACGCACATGAACAGAATCTCAGCATGTTCTTCGCTTCATTACAGGTTTCCTGTAATCCTTAAAAAGTCGCGGATCCTTAAAAAGTCTGTCTTTCGGTTTTTAAGGCCTAAAAAAGTCTTAAATTGTCTGGAATGTCTTGAATTTTCGAAAAGGAGGTATTAAATTTGTGTAGGCTATGGGACCGCCAGCGAGTGCAAGAGCGAGAGCGAGTGAAAAGGTCAACACCTTTTTGTGTATTTTTTAAACGCAATTGTGTAAGTGACTATAAGGCTACTGGAGGAAGTGTAGTGGTTGCAGATGTGAAGGTGTTTTTCACGGGTGTCATTAAAGGTGTGAAGGTGAAAGGTGTAGAAATATGCCTGACGTTTTCGTGGAGTAGCCGAGGCTTGAGATATGCAGGTACACGAGCAGTAGAGTGAGAGGGAGAAAGAGTAACGGCTCATACACAGTTGCGTGGGTTGCAGTGCTGGAGACTCATCCCGTTCACTTTACATGGGCTTACGTCATCCGTTGCCGAACTGAATTGTGGGTTCGTTGCGTCGCGTTGCTCCCGTCGCTCGCGTTGAGAAGTCCAGCTGTTGCTGCACCGACTGACGGCACCAGCAAATCAAATTACGAACAAGCAAAAAACGGTTATACCTTAAGTCATTTGCATAGTTACCGTCGGGAACACCCACTGGCATGCATTGACTGAACGCAACATAGGGTGGCCATACGTTCAGATTTAGGCCGGACATACGGATTTTAAAAGCCCTGTCCGGCGCTGCCTCAAGCCGGACGCTCATTTGTTCTCCTTTTTGGAGTTGCGCTGGGCTTCTAAAATCTTTGCTCGGACGCAGCATTGTTTCACAAACTATGGACACGAAGACTGCTGGTCAAATTATGCGCAGTGCTTCTGTCACTCGTTTGATAATTTGCTGCGCAATTAATGAAGGAACCACGAACTGACAGAAAAATAAAACAAACATTTTCGCAATCAGGAGGAAATACAGGCTAAGATGATCTGTTTGCATCTCTCCAGCGTGTGTTGCTGGCCTAGCCTAAGTAAATATCCGTCTAAGTTATAATAGCCTACCAGTAATATCTGTCTGCAGCTTGCTTGCCAGCCTTTCCCAGTACTTCGCAAAAGTTGTGAAATATCGCCGACTGGCTACATAAAAAAAAAAAAACGCATCTGTAAATATGTTTATAATACGCGTGTGCTTGAGATGAAACCAGCCGTTTTTCAGCAGGAATATGCGAGGAGGACCTATCTCCTTAATTAATGGGGTGGTTTTACTTTTCCCATACATTTTTTTTTAAAACCCGTCTAGTTTAGCTTGAAGACATGCATTGGATCACTAAAGCATCTCCAAAGAAGGAACAACACTGGAACTTTAGTAGCATTGTTTGGTGACATGTTTTCCCCCTTTTCTGTCCTCTTTCTCCAGGTGGACTTCCCAAGGAACCTGGCCAAATCTGTAACCGTGGAGTGAAGACGCCCCCCTTCCTCTCCACAGAGCCCCAGAGTGTGACTGTTCACCTCAAACACACACACACACACACACACACACACACACACACCTGTGCAGGAACCGATCTCACACTCAGCTGACATGAAGAGTGATGAGGAAATCAAGTCAACACGTATAAGCATTGATGAAGAAATCAAGTCAACACATATAAGCATGTGTTGTTTAGTCTGACAGGTCTTTTTAAATGGAATTATTACTTTCATATTCAAGGACTTATACAAAGCTGTTTTTTCCTCCCTTAGATTATTGTACATGACTGTTTGTTTTTGTCAATTATGTTCCTTTCTTTTTTTTAAGTGTCAGTGGTGGCAGGGTATGGGTATGCACTTGGTTGGCATGTAGCTGCTTTCGTCCTGGGATAACTGGACTTCTGACCTTTTAAACTCTGCTCCGGGGCCTGCTTTATCCAGATGTATTTTTCTCCGGAACTGTCTGTGGTTACAGAATGAGTCCACATTAGATAGTCACTAATGTCGCAGTCAGGAGTTCAGCCAGAACTCTTGGCGTTTCTCTCTTGAGCAGAGGGGGTTGGTGTTTGGATGTTACTAGGGGGATATTTTCACAAATGAATAGATGTAATTGTTGATTACAGGACAGTAAGGGGATTATTCTCTGTTGCTAAGTGGTAATAATGTAAGAAGTATGTGTACTCTGATGGTTGCTCTGTTACTTAGCCATGCTAGAATGATGTAAACATGAGGTGGTGAAGATGCGCTCGCCATCTTTTATATTGATTTAAGTGTAGTAGATCTGTAAACAAGACATCAGGCTGCTACAAGCTCAGTTATTATCCAAAAATGGATATTACCCACAGTCCTAACATGTCTGTTTGTATGTGTGTCGTCTGAATGCATTCCAGAGTGTGATGGGAAATGTTCCCACACAAGAAGGACATTTTTGCCAACTCTAACTGTGTGTGCTGATAGATCTGCCAGTGACCTTGTATAAAACAATCCTGCCTACAGAGTACATGCTGTTATTTTGATTTTATTATTTTCAAGTAGTACAGAAGAGGCTAATGCAGGCTTGTCACTATTCAAGGGTATTGATGAGGGAGAGGAGAGTGTATGTTAAAATAGACGCCCAAAAGAGACCAGGGATCTGTGCAATGTATAGTTCTATACATGAAGTGCAAACACTTGAGACTCCACTACAGTGATGAGGGCCATGGTCTGCGGAGAAAATTTGTGTGAGAGACTCTTGCCAACATGAAACTGGGTCACCGAATCAAGAGAGAAATTTTTGGCCCGGTGATCGAGGCCAGTAATCTGAGACACAAGTCAGTCATTTCTGATTAGCGGATAGACAACCTTGTTGGTTCAGAGGAGTATGGTCTTTATTTGCTGCTTTTCGTAGTGATGATTTTTTCTGTTACAATATCAGAACCTGGTACACATTTGCGTACATCATGTGCTTGGCTGTGAAAATCAGGGTTTTTTCATTCATTATTAGGGCCTGATTAAGTTAGTTTGAGTCGGTGTTGACTATTATTGCTTGGTTGTCTACGTTTGCATAGTTTGATAGCTCTGTTACGATTTTCTTTCTTTAAATAGTTATTTATTGATTTTTGTGTTGCTTTTTAGTTTGTGGTGTTGCATGCTTTGTCTTGTGTATGCCTCGTTACTGAAGCGGCCCTGGTCATTATGGGTGGGGTCTTATGTTTACAGTAGAACAGCCAACAGCAAGTGAATAACCACATCTAATGAAGTTTGTTACTGACATTGTTTTGCCCACACAAGTTTACCCATACCGTGCCACTCATTTACATTGTCTTACCATGGGACCATTGCTTTATGTTTTGTTGTTTCTTTTTGAGTTTTCTTTTTTTATATATATATAAATACTACAAAATATTTAGATTTTTTTTTTTAATTATTTTGAAATATGTTTTTAATCAATTGCTTGTGTGCTCTGAAATGATCTTTGGATGCCGATGTGAATGTTACGTACTTATCCCCACTCATAACCATGCGTTAGAAACAGGTCAGTGAGAAACAAACCAAAAAAAGGAACAGTGTACATCCCAGTATGTTACTTAACCAAAGGTATTGTATTAAAGGCAGGGTTGATTTTGAAGGGGCTCCATTTTTTTGCAAAAGTAAAGTATACAGTGTAGTGTGTAAAACTGATTATTTTGTGACTGGTAGCAATCTGATACATGCACAATCCATGATTTCCATTACAACTCATTCCTTTTTTTTTTTTTTTTGACTTGTCACTTGAAAATGCTTTTATATGTAGTCTTATCACAAATGTAGCTGCACTGATTGCGTTAATCATAATGTTACTCTTCACTTTACTGGTCAAGAGTGAGAACGGCAATTAAGATGGGAGTAGAGATTCATTTACTGGCTATGAGTGTGTCTTTCATGTGTGATAGATTTTTAGTGGGTATGTCATGTAATTATGTGAGCCCTTTACAGCAACAGCCACCATGCCGTGGTTGGGTATGAGGACCTATTTATGATTACAACTGATGCAATAAAAAGTTATACTCAAGAGTGCGAGTCTGAAAACATTTTATTAGCTGTATAGCAACTCATTCTCTCTAAACCACCTCGTCTATTTAGTTGACCTATTGAAAACAGTCCTCGAATTAATTATTGCTGTGGATTCTGCCCACTACGGCCAGTGGCTTGTGGTCGTGGTTGATGTTTCACTATCAGAGCCGATTTTGTTTTTATTTTTTATTGATAGAAATGTGATTTTGATAAAAATGACAAAACTCCATGAATACATATGAACACAAATTAAGAGAATGGCAGACATCTTTTAAAATATCAAACATTCATTTAAAAAAATACTTTAGGTCTAATTTGATTTACAGGGTAATTATAAAATGAAATTGAATCATAAAAAAAACAACTGAATCATGGCTCAAGACCTACTTAAAAAAAGTCTACACAAATGTGCTAAAGGTCTAAACATTTTTAAATTGAACTCACAACACTATACACTTTATTTTTTATATGTAAGTTAGTAAGTATTAATATGTTAACATTAATAAGACTCAGCCTTCTATGAGTGTTGTGGACCTCCCATCAGTTCAGTGCCATGTTTCACCCTCTTTGGAACGCATAGAGCCCAAATGGAGAGGATGATTGTCCTGGCATAGCTGCTCAGTATCCACAGGAAAACAAGTACTGGCTTAATGCATCCACCGAGAGCCAAAATGGCCGCCCACATTGACAGACAGCACTGACCAAACACTGGAAGCGCTCCCAGCGCGCACTTTCTCAGTTTCCTTATAACTCCTTGTAACTGGAGCAAAGATGGATGACCGTGTCTTTCCTGTACCATCGTCACGGAGGTCTGGTTAGTCAGACATAGGGGTATTGAGTTCATTTGTTCCATACTACTTAGCTTCGGCTTTTTGGCAACAGACAGCATGCACCACATCCATCAGTTCAGCACCAGCATGGCAGAGAGAAAAGGCCCTTTCACACTGGCAAAATCGCCACGATTTTATGTACCAGAATCGCGGAACGACTGTCCCTTTCACATAGACCGAGGCGGAACGGCGGGACAAAGTGTCTCGCCAAATTTACTACCAAGCCTCCTAGACATTTTGCGAGTTTTTTCATTAAGCCACCAGTGTGAATGGGTCAAAGGCGGAAGGGGAATCAGGGCGGGCATTTCAATGCTATGTCCAGCCCACCACAGGAGATTGCAAATAAATCTAACTGATCAAAAGCAGCAATAGCAGAGACAGCACATAATGTCAACCTATAAATTCAAAGTCTCCAGTCATTCAATGCCTGCTAGAGTTGACTGTAGCTTGGAATGCAATCAATTGCCATAATAGGCTATCCTAAAATCCAGCGATAAAACAAAGCATGAACTCATGAGCGTCTGTCTGCCCTATATGTATATCCTCTGATTGTAATGCTTACAGATATCTAGGCGATATTTGTAATATTTATTTTGTATTTGGCCTGTAATAAAATCATGAACAATTTAAACACATTAGGAACCGCAAAGTTGGAGACATGCATAAAGACATTGCTGCAAATTTAAAACCGGATTACTCTGGAATGGCTAAATGTGCAGGGGAATGCTTTACACCTTTATGTTCGGTAAGGTCTGCTGTTTATTCTGATATTTGGTTTGTCATGTGTTGAGGGAAAGTTCTAGCCTGGCGGGCCATCCTATATCATTGAAATGTATAGTCTGGAATCGAACCATTTACCTCGCTTAATCCAAGGAGCGGGCAGAGAATTGTCTTTCAAACTGCCTAGGCATGCAATAGGCCAGCCAGCTACGACCATATCCGTATCCGGTTGGCAAAACGGCAAATACATCCTTCTTCGAAAGGAATTACTTAAGTGCATTGTGTTGCTCAACTTTCAAAGAAAAGCACAAGTCCAACTCCTCCAAAGTTGACGCCAACGGCGATTCAAACAACCGCTCTTCGTTAGCCATAGCCACCTTCCTTGTTGTTCACCGTCACAGGACTGTCGGTATCCTGTTAAGCCCGCCTTAAGACTCTCTAACAAAATAGAGCGCTGTGATTGGTTGAGGTCCACGGCGTCAGCCAATAGAAATCCCTATGGTTTGATCCTAGACGTACAGGCTGAGCAAATTAATTTGCCGCCGCTAGGGTGCGTCTAGATTTCTAGGCTAGGAAAGTTCGCGAAGTATTCCACCAAGATGAATGGGTAGGGAGATGGGCGCAAAAAATATGATTAAATTAAAGTTACTTTTCTCGCGAACCGTTTACCACAACTAACCACTAACATCGTTTAAAGGCTGAGAAAAAGCTCTTTCGTGTGATACATGTGATATCTGTGATGAATAGGCTACTTCACAAGTAGTTCAGCAAATTTGGGTGGGACAGAAATACCTTTACAGAGCATGATGTACTGCTTTAAATGCATTATCGCTTCACTATCCAACACGCGAACAAGAAAGAAAAGAAAAAAAGAAACCAATGTGTTTATGTCGCGATTTCCGATAGGCCCACCGCCAGCTCCAGCCTCGAACCGCCCGGCGCGGAGTCACTGCCCAGGCCAGCGTCGTCTTCTCCGCAAACGCTTCTTCAGGCCCCTCTTCCGGCAAGATCTCCTCCCATGGCAGCAGGCAGGTCCAGACGACAGCTCCTCTCCTCTGGCGGCAGTAACGATAGAAGGCCTCAAGCTCTTTAGCAGCCCTTACAGGAGCTCTCTCTGGATCCTTTTGCGTGGGCCTCCACCCAGTGGTATGGTCTTCAATTTCCAGCTTCTCTCGCTGAGCGGAGGCCATGTTCGAAAGTCGCTTCTGACACCAATGTAACGATTTGATAGCGACACACACAGCTGTCCAATCAAAAAGTTTACTATCTGAGAACGAGAGCAGGGACACAGACATACCAAGACACCATTACATGGGAAACACAAGGGAAGTCAATAAAACAAGCACGATACACAAACAGGGTAGTCACATACAATACACCGGGTAAAATACACGAGGTACAACGTAAAGAAAGACTACACAAGCTAACACATACATGACATGGTAAACGCAATTACACTCACTAAAACCGACATTACACAAACCAGCATTCACACACATTGCATTCTGGGAGGCTAGCACTCAGTCCAAAAGACAGCGACGTTACAGTATCCTTATGTTGAGATGTCCATTCTCTTTGCCCTAGGCTATCATTTGTGCGTGAAGCATGTTTCAATTAAGACAGTACACAAGCTATTTTTATTGTTGTAATATTGAATGATTTCATGAATAAATTGTATGCACAGTACATTGTACGGCCAACGCAAGGGGCAACTCTTCTCTTCAATTTCCCTTCCAAATTAGGCTACGTTTTATTGTCTGAAGACATCTATCGCAAGAATTTAACATTCTAACAGCAACAGCAAAGCAAATGCAAGCTGACCAAAGTGCAGTCGGTTCTCCCGCCATGGTTTTTGAAATCACACACCTGCTGTATCTAAAGGCCCACGCACATAAGGCCTACGACTCTCACTCTACACGCCCCCTGTTGCACGTCACAATATAAGTAAGGGATAATGGACGACACGGTGGTCTGTTCACAGAAGTTAATGCACGGTCAAGGTTGTAAAACGGCCCCGACGCGAAGCGGCAAGTTAATGCCTCGTAGTGCATTAACTTCTGTGAACAGAGTGGAGTCCATTATCTCGCTTATTCCACTGTTTCCAAACGTTTTAATTGCTAAAACTGTCTTGTTTGTAGAACTAATTTCTTCCGACACATATTAACTAATATCTCAACTCACAAGACAAACTGCCGTTACTAGTTCTAAATGGATGGTTGCTACGGCCAAAGGCCAGTCGTTAGTTCTATCTCTCCCGTTGTCAAGCGGGCGTATCCAAAGATTCTGATGAACTTTAGCTTTGAAACATCGCTTTTACTTAGCCTGCTGTCATCCATCTAGCTAAAAGCCACCTCCGTCATATGCTACAATGTTGCAATGTTCTGAACGTCTGCATTTTACAGCTCGGATGCAACGTGACAGTTCATTTAAACTTCACAACGAGTTCGGCTAATTAATATATAAGTGTGATACGGCCAAAAAAATGGATTTACTTCATAGGTGTGCAGATAACATACGGTTAATGGTCGTTCTAAATTACGTAGGACAATGGGAAATTCAACCAAGCAGTGGAATAATTTACTATAGCTGATCCTGCCTCCTGGCTCCCCAAAATGCCGCATCATGTGAACAGATCAGCAGGCCGGCAAATTTTCACCTCGCTTTCAGACACAAAAAGACGGCAAAAAGACGTCCCCTCTTTCCGCAAATTTAGCGTGATCTGTGTGAAAAGGCCTAAACTGTATGGTGCCTCTGGTGATGACCACAGAGGCCTCCTGCATGTCTGCACAACACTGGCACAGAGCAATCATGGCCCGCAGCGTGGACGTCGAAAGGCTACACAAGGCCGACGCGGCGCTGCAGTCGGGGCCGAAGCATTCTTTACAGACGAGCGGAGCTTTGAACATCTGACTGAGATGTCTTCTCGGTGCGGTCATAGCACCCCGCGGATGTCTGCTGTTTTTGATGTCCAGAGGCGTTAGCAGCACAGAAGATTTACATCCCCCTCAGACAAAAGAGAGGCTATAACATGTGCACTGGAGAGGAGATCAAACAGTGAAGATCCTCTTCCTTCCAGACAGAAAACACAGGCAGTCAGGATAAAGATCCGTCTGCAGGCCGTGTTGACAGTGGCCGAGCGGGACCACATTGATGCAGTTATCGGCCGGTCATCAGTGCTTTGGTGTCACAGAAAACGTCCCTTGTGAATAAAATAAAGGAACATTCTGGTCTGTGAGCTAGGTTATAGGCCTAAGCAGCCAAAAGCAGCATATAGGACCATTGATTGGCCTCATTTGTTGAACCCCCACCTCCTCAATAGGTTAGCCAATAAGACACTCTCCTGATGATTTCACTTAATTGTATGACATTTCTGCCAGGAGACACAAGTGAATGTAATTGGGAAATTAGTAATCGTCGGAACTTAGTAATTGTCATTTCTCCTCTCATTTGCTTTAGTGAATGTGAATATTGGGGAGACATGACTTGCACTCTTGCAAAATCTTGCATCAGAATATCTGCAGAAACCCTAGTCTCTCTTTTTGTTTAAGTCTGGATCTTCAGTCCTTAAGGAAACTTTAAGGATATTTTGTGGGTGTTCTTGTGGAACATTTGACAGATGATTTAAGAGAACTCTTAATAAGTGGATATATTCTCCCAATCCAAGGTGAAAAATATGAGGCGATAAAACTAACAGTTAGAGAGAAGACCAAAACAAGGCAACAGAGTATTTTCTTTCCCTCCCATGGCGGTTTACTCTTATCAGCTGAAATTAATGTTTACTCAAACCCCCCTGATCCAATGAAACTGATCAAATGGATCCAAATGCCAGAGATGAATGGGTGGACTAGACTTGTTTTTTAGCACTTGGCCTGGTTTAAGCAGGACACCGCTAGGTTGTCATAGCATCTGTGTAATAAAGACCTATTTTCATAGGCAGCTGGAGGTGTATGCTCTCTGCACTGGAAGAGAGGAAAATGAGAATTGTGGCCAGGCCTTGGTTTTGTGCCCTTACTGGGTGTTTTCAACAGAATCTGGTCTCTCAGTGGAGGATGGTTGACTTTTATTGCGTTGGAGATTGCTTCACAGTAACTCTTTTATTTCAGAAAAAGTGAGATAATCAGAGACTTGAAGAAATAATCAAAATGCCGTCAACTAGAACCCACTAAATAAACATTAGTATTGTTTGTTGACAAAGGCTTTATGATGGTTATTTTGATTACTTCTGTGTAAGGGGTGTTAGCTTTGAAAAGAGTGCACGCCTGATCCCTTCAAGTGTCTTTCCTCAGTGCATTCGCTCTAGTATCACTTTCTGGTTAATGTTGCACCATAAAGTTTATAGTCCTGTATCAACATTTGGCACAAAATGTGATGACCTCTCTCTCTGTGGTGGCATGCATGCATCTCACTTCTCTGTTTCCTCACAGCTCCCCGATGGCTCTCTTAGTGCTTGGAGTCTCATATTTAACCCCCAAGGGTTTGCTGGCTTCCAATTCGTAAGTTTGAGGAGTCCTCTGGAAGGCAATAAACACAAGCTGCTCTCTGTTGTACCCCACTTAGAGAAAACAACTTCTCCCTTAAGATGTCAAAAATACAAGCAGGGATCGGTTTTAAGGTCCCATTTCTCATTGACTCATCACAGTTTAGCCCTGTTTAGCATGCCAGGGCTGAAAAGCCTCTGAGGCTTTGTGCACTTCTCCAGCACAGAACCACTTGACATGGAAAGATGTTCTTCTGCCCCACCAAAGGTATTCACCAAAAAATATTTTCCCTGACTCGGGGAGCCAAATCAGAAACCAAACCACTTGTGGTGCTCATGAATAACGAAGCAAATGAGATTTGTTGGCATCTCTATCGTGTGGGTGTGATGATGACCGAACTATTGGATAGTGGAAAAATCTCCCACCTACCCTTCCACCCTCACCCCACCCTCTTTCTCTCTCTCTCTCTCTCTCTGGCATTTTTCATCTCTTTCTGGCAGCGCTGTGAGTTTTGAATAGCTGGCTGTGTTGCCACTGATGTGTCGATTATTTTATTGGCCAGAGAGAAAAGTAGGTCAGCAACAGAGAGGACTGCATGCGGCCCACAGCAATCTCTCTCCTGGTTGCTGAGAGGTATTTCCTCCTCCTGCAAGGTGACTCGGTCAGTTAGAGCCTGTCCATTGCTGCGCTGCATCAGTGAGATTCACAGTCCACTGTGAGCAAACTCAGCTCAATGCACGTATCCACATAAATGTGATTGCAGGCCTATGGCAGGGGAAAAAAATAGGTCCCCTGGGAATTGTACAGCAATTGTTTTTCCCGACAGCACTTTAGCTTTGAGTAGCGCAAGACTTTATTTTTCTGCATGACTGCACCATTGAGGTATGCGTGCGCACGCAGAGGAGACGTCTTCGTTAATGCCTTTTGTGTCACCAGAAAGTAGATTTCTCTCCAGCTCGTTCACTCAAAAGATGGTGACGTCTGTTTTCTTTCCCCCTTTATGTCAGCAAATTGGGTCAAACCGAAACATGCATGCAGGCAGTTTGGTAAATCAAGTCCAGTGGGTCTCCGCTGAGCGGAGGAGTGGCGAGAGCAGATGGGGGTTTTGAGCTCTTGGCTCCGGTTGCCGCAGCAACAGGCTGCAGGCAGGGTCTACAGAAACCGAGCTCGCCCAGAGGAAAGGCAGCGGACCCGGCGATGAAGGTGCGGAGAAGATTGATGAGGCCTCGGCTACCTGACAACGGCTCTCCGCAGCGCTCCTGACACTCAGGGAGTCCAGACGGTTGGTCGAGCGCAAACTCCTGCCAGTTAAAACATTTCTCATGTTTGGCGCTATATTGGAGGAAATGCGCAGATGCGGGGTGACCCCTACAGCTGTGCTTCCTATTCCTGGGGCTCAGTTGAAATGGAAAATTCAGAGGTTTAGTGAAGGTTTAGGCAGAGACTCACCACCCCTCACCCTCTTCAGCTATCTGATTTCATGAGTTGACTAGTGTCTCCTGGCTCTTGAATAGTGGTGAGCTGATGAGCAAATCCACACTGTTGATATGAACCCCAGGAGACTGACCATCTGGACATGGACAGTATGCCTCAACTATGCAGACAGTATATACGGCAGCCTTCCCCCACTGCCTGTGCAAGCTGACTGGATGTGTGTGTGTGTGTGTGTGTGTGTGTGTGTGTGTGTGTGTGTGTGTGTGTGTGTGTGTGTGTGTGTGTGTGTGTGAGAGAGAGAGAGAGAGAGAAAGTAAGAGAGAGAGCTGAATTGTGGACTGTATGTCTAGCTCAAATAATTCCATCAGGCAGAGAAATCATCTCCACGGGACTGCTTTTCCCATTGCATCCAAATATTTGAGGTATCCAGTGAAATGAACCAGATAGAACCACCTCATACCTTGTGTGAGGTTAATTGCACAGAGATATTGCAGAGGCATATCATATGTCCTTATTTCTCTTAAGCAAAAACTTTCAATTATGTCATGTACAATTCGTTCTGGCATTCTTGCTTTTCTCTAGCCTGTCTACATTTACTGAGGATTGGATGGACTCTAATATTTTCCGAGATAGCTCATTCTTATTGTGCATGTGACATAATTCAACACAAGGCCCATCTGGATGCTGTTAGCTCGGCCATTCTCTTTCCCCCAGCACACTGGAGAAGTGGACTGGTCTTTCTACTCGGATGAAATGTCAAACTCACTCAGGAGGACGCCCTTTTGGCTTTGCACCCCCTGGACTTGTCCCCATTGAACTCAGCCTACCACGTTCTCTCTCTCTCTCTCTCTCTCTCTCTCTCTCTCTCTCTCTTTCTCTCTCTCTCTCTCTCCAGTTTGTTAAAGAAGCTAAGACGTCATTTTGAGCATCTGCATTTGCAGAACTGGAGAAATAAATATATAAACAGAACCAAGTCAGGCAGCTGTGTTGTGAGAAAGAAAATGTGAGTGAAATGTGTTGCTACAACGCTGGAGCCAGAGGAGTCTTACCTTTTGCAACTGACTTATTTTTTTTGTCAGTATAACTAAATGGAGTGGCAAATCAAGCCTTAATGGTTGGTGAAAACGCTCTCTTCCAAAAACGTGTTTGTCAGGAGGAAAATGTGTTAATGTAATTTGGATCTGCCACTGAGCATTTCGCTGGTGCTGGACTGGGAACTGGGGAACAAGGTGGGGCCTAATGCAAGGCATGAGATTACTGACAAGCTCAAAGGCCGGTTGAAATTGAAGTCCCATGTGCTAAGTTTACAAAAAAAGTTAATTCTCTTTTTTTGTACCTCCTCCCAAGAATGACATCTGTACATGATTTGTGAATATTACATATATTACATATAATATTACAAAAAAATAATAAAAATGATCACCGTATAGGCTACTGACCGTACACCGCATTTCAAGAGAAATAACTCTACATGAAGCTGACAAAATGAACAGCTTCACTTACCCTCAAAGCCGACATCCCTCTCTGCACTGAGGGCATGTATCATGTCAGTACATATACGCACACAAGGTGGCGGTGTGAGGGAGATCTCTCCCAACCGCGGGCAGAGAGGGGGAGAGAAAATGGAGCGCTGAGAAACGCAGTACTCCTGGTGACAGGTGTGAGAGGTCTGCGCCCCTGATCCTCCGCAGAAGCCCAGCTCCTGATGGCGTCATCCAAATAGGAAACGTGTTGGAGCACCTAGCAGGCCTCCAGCTGCACGGACACATGGGGGACTTTAATGAGACGGTTCAAACATGTCGCGGAGGAAATGTGGCCTATTTTCACTTCCCACAATCCCGCAGTGTCAAGCTCCAAATGTTGATGTTGGTTTAGCCGGTATAAAGTGACAGACGGATGGCGATGCGTGGTCTGGAGGTTGGAGCAGAGGGGGACCAAGGGCTGCACTCATATTCTTTGGCCAATGGAATGGTTACAGTCCCTCTCAAAGCTATCGTTGGGACTGATAGAGCAAAGCAGAGAAGACCTCGCTCCAGTTCACTCCATATTTGGCAAAGGCAGCAGAGTCAAAGCAAAACCACACTCTTTAAACGAATGTGTTGGAAACAACGCAAACTGTGCTGTCCCTATCTGGACACAGAGATGTGTTAAAAACAACACAAGTTATGTTGATGTCAACACAAGTTGTGTTATTTTCAACGCATACTGTATAGCGAATAACAAAAGCAATGTTATCTGCTGTGTTAAAAACAACGCAAGTTGTGTCGTTTTCAACACATTCGTTTTAAGAGTGCATGTAGATTTACATTTATTCATTTGGCAGACGTGTTACATACAGAAATTACACTTCGAAGTTCTTGTGCTCCTAGTGGTCTATTCTCACGCGCCCACACACACACACACACACACACTCTCACATAAACACATGCAAACACACACACAAATAAAATGTGCGTTTATTTAAAAATCTTTTCCATCTTGATCGTCATGTAACCTTTGGAAGCAGGGCTGTCTACATCTCAGTGCAGTTTAACAACATCTCCCAGGGAGCAGCAAGCCAGCTTTCCATGCATGTGTCTCCTGCTCTGCCTGCCCGACTGGAGGATTTATCTCCCTCTGTCATTGAGGTGGAAGACACCGAACAACCGGTATCAGACTGTGAATGTGTGTGTGTGTGTGTATGTGCGTCAGCAGGGTTGTCTTCTAGAATCAGGCTATAGTGGAGAATGCCACCATCTTTTTAGGATCTTAGACAATCTGGATAACCCAGTTTACCCTGATTGGTCAGATGCTCTGAGGAAGACAGAAGGCAGTATGAAGTTCCCCATCATACAGCCATAGTAATCCAAATTCAACTTATTTCTCATTTCTGATCCTGTATTAGTGCTTTTACACCCCCCAAGAAATTTTTGACACTAATAGACCACTAAAGTTCACCTTCAAAAAAGCTACCATCTTTGCCCATATAGGACATTCGGTATCTTGAGATTTTCCCTGGGGGAAAATAACATGGGGATTTTGAATTATCGCACCTGATAGACTTGCAGAGACGAAGGAATGCAAATATTTAGCTCTATGCGCTTTTGTCCTCTGTCTTCGAGTGGATACTGAGATCTCCGGTACGATAAGACGGCACACTTTGATTTTTGCTACCCAAGACCTAATTTTCAATGCAACTTGCCATAGGCAGTTAGCTTCAATTAACACTCGGATCTCCTTATATGGGCAAAGATGGCAGCTTCGGGTACTTTTTGTAGGCAAACTTCAGAGGTCTATAGTTTTATGAAACAGCCATAAAGCAAAGTCATCATATTATTAAAACCATTTCAACGTGTGTGTGTGTGTGTGTGTGTGTGTGAGGGAGGTGCCATTCCATCATGTGCAATGAGTCAAATTCATGTGATTCCTTTAAGCCATGTTGACCGGCCTCATTGAGCACAACAGTGGTGCCAATTGCGAGGGGAAAAAAGATAATTAAGCACAGGGGCAAAATTGGGTTTAAACATTGATTCTGCTACACAGTGGTGTCAAATATATACGACATATCAAAATACTGTGTGCCAACATTGTGAAATCTGTTCGATTATGGGGCACAAGTACCCCAGAGCGTGTTCAAACACAAACTCAGATGCGATGCACATGCTTGGTGTAACTAATTGTACAATCATTGACTGGAGAAGTTAAAAACAAAATCAACCACACAAATTAAAACAAATAATGTGAAACAACAATGGAGAGACATAAAAAGAGTATGATATATTTATACAAACACATATTTATAAAAAATGTATAAAAATGCTCTAGGAATGCTAAAAACGGACACTTACTCATGCACTTGTTACATTTAGTCTGTGAGAAAATGATGTGCTTAAACCTGAATTATAGTCTTCAAGTGACCCTTCAACATCCCTGCATCAAACTGCCTCCATATTAGATGAGGCCCCCTATGTTGCCTTCTCTCTTTCCTTTGTTATTTATCTACTTGTTTGGCATTTTATTACCCAACAATCTGTTCCTATCCAAATTTGCATCAAGCTGTTATTTAATATTGACATAATAATATCATCATATCCATGTGTTGGTAAATGCAAGTTCAAGAATGGGTAGGAATTAATTTTCTTCTCTTTTCTGACAAGTGTGTCCCAAGTTTCAGGTTGGAAATATCAGACACAACCAGAAAAATGTCTCTTCAAAACAAATATGGTCTACTTTGACGTACATGAACATTATTCATTAATTTTTTCCAGTTTTTTTCTTTTCTGGTCTTTAGAATTGACTTGTGCAAGAAAGTAACTCATATACATTACACATACATTAAATCATAATTTCAGCTTGTTGTGTATAGTGGAAAGTGTATCCCTAAGTGAAAGTTCACTGTCCATTACACTTTTCACCAAAACCATTTCAAGACATTTTGCTCTTTACAAGCAAATTTTACATGTGCATCCCACAAACAGTAAACCTCAAAACACCTTCTCTAAGTACTCATTCTCAAGAACCTCAAGTCTTTAAATGTTTTAGCAGATGGCAATGAGTGGGTGAACTGTTGTCCATCCTTTCAATCTCTTTGAATGACCATTGCACATGCTTCATGGAAACAACCAGGTGAAGCTGACTGAGTGCATTGTTTATGTGCAGATATGCAGATGTGTCCACAGGGGTGGTGCTACAATGGGACTATAGCAGAATGTGTGGTCATTATCAGAAAAGTCACCTAAGAAAGCAGACGTTGCAGTGTGGATGGTGGTTGTTTTCTTTGGTTGAGGCCTTGGGGATAGGATGTATTTCTCTGTGATTCTGTCCCAATAGAGATATGGAAGGTGATTTCATTAGTGCGTGGCCACATGAACACGTGTAGAGCAGTCTGAGAGGGGGCGTTTGAATGTCCTGTCCCGCCTCACGCTCCACGGATCAGCTCCAGGAAGCAGAGCCTCTGCACACACCAATCACAACAGCCGCCCTACGGAGAGGGGCGTGGCGGTGGACGGTCGGGAGGCGGGGCTCTTCCGGGGGGAGGGGCTTGTGGGAGTGGAGGCAGGGATCCGGTAGGCGACGCAGGAGGAGAGGGGGGAGCCACGGGCAGGGGGTAGTAGAGCGTGGTGGGAGGCAGGGCCCTGGTTGGTGGTGGGGTGTAGGGGGGTGGAGTGAATGGAAGTGGGGTGGTGGGAGGGGAGGGGGTAGAGCAGGGAGGGGGGGTGGTGGGCAGAGGCGGGAGGGTGGAGGAGGGCGAGGCTGGAGGACTGTGGGGTGGAGGGGGCAGCAGGGTCTGGAGCGGAGGTGGTGGACTGCCTCCTGGCGGAGGGGTGTAGATGGGCGTGGGGTGGTTCCTGTAGGCTGGGTAGCGGGGCGGAGGGTTGGACTTGACCCGAGTGAAGTTCATACAGCGACCCTGGAGAGAAAGGACAACATGACCAGAGAGTGAGGAAAACCCACCTAACATTATGGAATAAAATGAGCGTGACTCAGCATGAAATACACAAAAGCATATTCGTCAGCACACAGCATAAGTGAGTAAATGTGATAAATCATAGCATACACAGTTGTTAAATTGTGGTGAAATCAGTTGAATACAATTTGAAGTTAGGGTTAGGGTAACCCTAGGATGTAAGCCACCTAATCTGCATTACGAGGGAACATGGCCAGATAGGCCACCAAGAGTACAGGAAGCAATTCATTTTTGTCAAAATCACAATGTTGCTGCATTGATGATCACTTCACCCGAGAGAAATTAAGAACTATTTAGTGGAACAATGCAGGTGAATTCTCAACCCACATAAAAACATCTCCTGTTATATACAGCCACATATTAACAAACTAATTGCTTTAGCAGTTGTTCGGAGAGGGCTGTTTTTATAGTGCACATTCTCTAGTGTTTGCTGCTTCCAAGACACACAACTCACAACCCACATTATTTATACTGTGGTGAGAATACAATAACACGTTTGACATGATTACATTAATTTACTGCTTAGAACTTCATGCATGCCATTTTAAAGATCGGTGCATCCATAACAAAAAAAGAGATCTCTGATTTATGCTTCTCAGTCTAAAGTGATATCCCTGGTTCATCTTATTCTCTTACTGACTTCTGCAGGCCAAATGTTTCAGTCTAACTTATTTTGGGTGAAGAAAACACAAGAGAACAAGGTCAGGTCAGTGACCTGTTGGTTCCTGTGAAATATATATTGGTTCCGGGTCATGCAACTGTATCTCTAGAGGAAACGCGGAAGGTTTAGAAGATCTGAAGCAAAGAGTCACATCATTTACTCTGTTGCTGATTCAGTGCCTCACGTGGCTGTTGCTATATGGAGGAAACTATTAAAGACATGGGTGTACTTGAGCTCTTAATTGCAACCAGAGGAGCCTTGTTTACCCACAATGCTTGAGGGGAAGTGACAGTCAAGGGCTGTCCAGAGCTCCTGTAGTTAATGAACAGTTTTATGAAAACAAGGCTTTGCTCCTACACTGCATTACCTCATTCCAGAGTTGGTCTGCTGATCTATGAAACAAAATACAATGTTTCTGCTTAAGTCTCACGCCTAATACAGTATTTTCTGTCTATTTTCTATCTGATATAAGGCTAGAAAAAGGACTCTAGGACTCTAAGCAGAATTGAAGGCAATGCTGACTTGTGGAGCTCCTGGGAGCGAAGCCAGCAGTCCATTATATGCTCGTCCATTTTCCGACCGCCAGGCCATATTGCAACTCTCTACTTCACGATCACATTCTTTTCATTGCGCTTTGACTGTTGCATAATCCTAGTCTTTTTCATATCCCTTTGTGCTTAGGGTGCTTTGTCTCTGCATTTGTTGCATAATCCTTGTCTCTTCAATATCCTTTTGTGCTCTCCGCATTTGTTGTAATAAAGCCCACCCGCACCTCTTGTCTTCTCATCTTTGCAGTGTCACTAGGTTGTGAACATATAACTAATGGGCTAAGTAGGAGGCAGAGCCAGGAAACTTATTAAGCCTCGACGAAGTTTACTTCACCATGGCTTTGATGTTCCCAGGCATCCCACTGATCCCCCCGCGGAAGACGCCACAGTCCCCCTTTCCCCATCCTTAGGCCCGCCTGAGCGTCACCACATCTACACTTACAGAAATGTTTGTTTGTGGCGGGGACAATTAGTCTTTGTAACAGGGGGGACTATGTCTTGGTACATAACTCGCAAAGCAACCTCAAAGAAACTGGGTCAGATTCTGGAGCTGAATGTTTTTGTTTCTGGCTTTCGTCCAAAGCAATGGACGTGGTCCCTGCGAGGGAGTTGCTGACTGGGCACTTACTGTGAGGAATCCACATGGGCCCTTGTGCAATAACAAAAAAAAATTATCAGGATTTAACCCCTAGTAGGGAAGGACGTGAGGGATCAAAGTCAGATGGAGCTTTAACCCCCACAGTACAGGAAATCCTCTGTGTTTTAGTTCCTACCCTCGGTCTATCACCACAACTGGCTAACACCAGTCCAGTATATGCCCCACCAACAACCCCCTCCCTCTCCAAAAGAAAGACGGACGGGGTCACACTAATGCTTCCTAGTCTCATGCAAAATGAGGGGGGTGGGGGTGTTGCATCCAGCTTTTTATGTGACTACTTTTCCAGACGTGGCCGGGTCTCAGCCTTTGGCAGGCCGACTCATCAAGACTCACCACGCACTTACCCAGCATCCTCTGTCTGAATTGACTTTATTGCAAACATCTGCGTTGTTTGCGCTGCATTTTATCTGGCCTCAAAACTCGACTTGACGAAAGGGCCTCTTCCCACTCACCACCACCCAAAGCCAAGGCTAGTCCAGGGCAAGGCTAGCAGTGGAGCCAAGGCTAGTCCAGGGCAAGGCTAGCAGTGGAGCCAAGCCAAACTCTGGCTTTTTTCAGTTGAAAGAGAGAGGGGCGCAGTTATTAACATTTCTATACTGCATTTTCAGAGTCATAAATGACAACACCCTTTGTACCCCCCCAATAAGATTAAATGTTAACAATCTTTGTTTAGTTTACATGAAACCTCTTAAAGCGCGAGCGTGTTTAAAAAGTCCTCATTCTGTCGCTGGGAGGGATTCTCTGTGGAGAGGGCTTCATGTGCTCTGTGTTCTCTGTCCAAGTCCAGACTGATTTCCATCATGAAATCCTGGCTGCAGCTTTATGAAAGCTTCAGAATATCTCACGACTCCTTCGGTTGTTTAGATTCTGGTCAAATATTACTCGGTGTCCTGTGGTTTTAATACTATTCAGATAACTTCAGTGAGACATTCTAGTGCAAGCTGTGGTCTATCCTCTTTGTCTGCTATTGCTTCCCCCCTTTAACCCTAAAATAAAGCACAGCACGCACAATAGACATAACAACTGCATGTATGCAGAAACAAATCACATGAAAAGACTTGTCTGGATGACGTCTGTGTTGCCAGCAACCCCTCCATGGAAATGTTTTGTGACCACGTTGCCTATGGATATGGGGTGGTGCGTCGCCCAGCAGCATCCACCCAAAAGGTCAGACATCTCATATTTTTCTCGTGGAAAAACATTGAGTCACGATGTGTTCATTCAATTAGAGGCCAGAGAGCGAACCCATGGGCCATGCTTCATTTCACCCCGTATGAGCGACAGGTCCCGAAGCCAGCCTGACCTCACACAGCTGTAAGGTCAAACACATGCATGCCGCCATCCATGCTTAAAATGTGCCATGTTTGGATTGCTTAAGTAATGGCTGCACGCACGGGGGAAACATGTTTCCTGATAGAGCATGTTGGCCGCAGAGAAGAGGGGCTGGTAGGCTACACAACAACAGGTGGGATTTCCATCTCTGCGCTGTTTTTGTTTTTCCTAGAGAGAGAGGCGGTGAGTTGGGTAAGATGTAATGGTTCCAGTTGGAGGCTTGGAGGATTCATGTCATGGGTCTCAGATGGACAGTTACTTGCAGGATGCTAGCGCAGTGGGGGTGTCGGTTTTAAGCGGTATTTATACTGTTGAGCACGTTTCAACTTCGAAAACGACAAGTCAGTCATTCCCTATGAGGAGTCGCAGACCGCATGCTAACAGATCCGAGAGAGTGTGTTGCGAATCCGACAAATGTCTGCATGCATTAAAAACGTGTCCAGCAGATCCAAACCGACAGACCAAATGGAAGACTTCATTGATATGGTGTATGCTGTAAGCAGCCATTATAGTCCTGTCAAATTCAACATTACCTGCTGATATTGGCAGATTTTCTATACTAGATTGAAAGGTAGAGGTAGATTAGATAGGTAGATTAGATAGGCTACTACCTTTTAATTTTGTTAATGGCCCACTGTGCCTCTGAAAGGTTACAGGGTTATTTTATTTAGACGATTATTTTACCACAGTAACAGGGTTATTTTGGTCAGATATGAGTCTTACTTTGTCTCCTGGTTGTGGTCTCATGACTGATACACGGTCATAGCCTTTCCTCAGGAGAACCCACAGAGCGTCCAGCTTGCCCTACAAAAAAGGAAAAAAAGGATGTAGAGACATGTTTTGACAAACTGTATCTCCATCATCCTCAACCTGTTTCAATCATCTGTTGCTTCTAAGCTCACAACCTTAATACAGCAAGCTTACCATTATCGCATAACCTTTTTACGAACATTAGGAAAACATTCAGAATGAGAAACCACTGAGCCATGTGTTTGTCTGTTCACTAATGGGGCTGCATCTGAAGTTCCAACAGAAAAAGTGATGCCACTTGAAACCCTGAAGCTCTGGGCCCAGTACCAGAGAGAACTGCACACGTTAGCATTCGATGGATCAGCATCAGTAATGACTGCATGCATTCACTTTCACTTTTTTGCATTATGTCATTGGCTTAGTTTTGTATTGAACTGGTCTAACTGTAACTATACAGCCTGTATACACAGATGTTATCTGAGGGAGGCATAACCTCCTCAATCCTCAATCCTCTTCAGCCGCAGGCTGCTTTCAAACATTACGCTGTTTGTACATATCCACCTTTCTGTGATGGACTTCTTTAACCTCTCTTTGAAAATAGAAAAACCCTCGCAGACAGTGCCAGATTAAAATCATATCTTGGCCATCTGCTGTGTGGTCATTCCCATCTCTTTCCAAAGCCTTTGCGTTCTTTACTGTAATCCAATTTAACAATGAAACATCTGACCTTCATTTCACAATCCCGTATGTTCAAAGTGTAATTTGGAAACAAATAAGTAAATGAAAAAATAGAAGCTAATGTTAGTTCACTGTGGCCAATAAAGGGTAGAAACCTCTTTTTTCCGCCATCATCATCATTGTTTTGAAGATGATGAGGAAGAGCCCCCGAGCCCCATGACCAAAAATGTGTTGCCTCTGCAACCCTACTCTCCCGCAGGTCAGTCCAAAACATGCCTGTTTTCTAGTAGCGTTCCCCAGCTGACTGAGTCAGAGTGTAAGCATACAGAGCACAATGCATTAACCGTTAGTCCTTAGCTGAGAAGAGCATATCTCAGAGAGCCCAACACTAGATTACACACACACACACACACACACACACACACACACACACACACAGCCTTACGTCGTCTCGCTAATGTACCAAGTCTCGGCCGGTACAGCTTGGTACCAGCAGGTATGCAGAGGTCATCACTGGAGCACAGGTTGTGGTTAGATAAACTGATGTGTGTTGTGACATGTTTTGATTTTAAACATATGTGAGCTTGTGTGTCTTTTTGAAACAAGTCAGAATGGGACGCAATCTTTTTCTGTTAAAATGTGTTGTTGTTACTTAACTATTCTACTCTGCAGCTTGCAGAGAAGAAAAATAAATTTCTTAGCTTTACACATGATCAATATGTCAGTATCCAATGATATCCCAGTGCTTTATCCCCCCTGGTGGAGTTAAATGACTTAATTTGGGCCTGCTTGTGTTCATTTTCACTCTGTTTTCACCTTCAGGCCACACAACAGGATGTAGCTGTGTGTTTTGGATTGTGGAGACTTGAATAACGATGGCTATGAATTCTCATTTCCTATGATAAATCGGTTTGTAAAACACTCATTGCAAATGCAAGTACTATTCATCTTCATTGTATCCACAGCCATAAGCTGTTTCAGCACACGTATTGGATGGGGTTTGAGGCCTCCATTGTATTTCACCATAAATTTAACAGCATGACTAGCTATTGCAGAACAATGATCTGTCACAAAGCCAAGGAATGTTTTATACATTTAGCTCCAGTGGTAATAAGATGATTTCCTGGAATGGATCAAGCATTAAACATCTCTATTAGAACAGACAGCCAGTCTGTCTTCTAAATGAAGTGTGTCTGGCAAAACTCTACTCTGGATCGGCTGTCTTGCAGGGGGCTTATCTCAAACATGAATATGCCCTAAGCATACATTTTTAGAAGACCTTTCATCTGATGGCTACACACAGTGCACTACACTAGGGAGTTGGATTGGGGGGTGGTGTGTGTGTGTGTGTGTGTGTGTGTGTGTGTGTGTGTGTGTGTGTGTGTGTGTGTGTGTGTGTGTGTGTGTGTGTGTGTGTGTGTGTGTGTGTGCTCTCCATATCAGCTATAATACTGTAGGCAACTTTTCTGCTTTTCTGAGTGGCACAGGCAATGTTTTCTGTACCCATGAGTGTCAACATCACCATTTCACTGCTGCAAACATCCATTGAATCAATCCAAACATTGAATCCCTTCTGTGAGAAATATGATTGGTGGGTTCAAATAAAGAATTCAAATGTTGGGGGTGCCATGAGATGTTTGTGATAATGAAACCACAGGCATTACTTAAGAAAGCAGAAACTGAATGCATCTATTTCATAGAATTCTGTAGACTGCGTTTGCCAGAAAAAAAAATGTCAAAAATGTGTAGTGCATCACACAAGAATGACCATCAGACCCATCATGGGACTGCTGATTGAAAAAGGTGCTCTGTAGATACCCTACCTTGATGGGAGAGTACCACTTGCGTGGGCCATGCGGCTTCCTCATGCCGTTGTTCAGCATGCGCGTAGGCGGCAGCTCAAACTCCTGCTCCGGCATCTTGACCCGGGCGTTTTTGGCCTTCTCCAGTTTGGCCCCCTCCTCTGTGGAGCCCTTCTCTCCCCAGCGCACCTGGGGGAGCACAGGACAGACACAGACAAAGAGAGAGGGAGATAGAGGGAGACATCAGAGAAAGAACAAAAGAAAGAAAGAAAGAAAGAAAGAAAGAACACAGAGATACAGACAAAAGAGAGAGATAGACACCAGAGAAAGAACAAAAGAAAGAAAGAACACAGAGGGATACAGACAAAAGAGATAGACACCAGACAAAAGAGAAAGAAAGAAAAGAACACAGAGGGAGACAAAAGAGGGAGAGAGAGGGGAGATTGGAGAGGTAGACACAAGAGAAAGAGAAAAAAGAAAGGGACAGATGTAAGTTTTCAGGGGGAAACGATGTGACCGTTAAACGCAACTAAGCAGATAGTTCTGGAGCTCCAGATGAGCCTCTGCACACTGTACAGCTGGTCAGAGGCCAAGTCTGTAAATTCCAGCCGTGTCTCTTAGTCTTATCGTGTCCTAATGGAAAACAGCTTGGACTCACAGTGGGGACATAACAGTCACTGCACTTAACGTCCACTAGAGTACAACAAAGAGTCTGGCAGCGAATACTATTCTGTATGTGTGTCATCTGGTTAATGCTTAACATTGGTTCTGTCTGTACTGCTATGTGAAAGTCTTAAATAACACAGCACTTCTTGAACACTGTGTTGGACAAATAAATGTGACAAATGATGTTTGTCTGTCTGTAGAGTATTAAATTGCTAGATGTCAGACCTCCATCCGTTTGATTCCACCCACTCCTCGGCCACCGTAGTATGAGGCGTCCACTGTCGGCCACTTCTTCTTAGGTATTCCATCCTCATCCTCCTCGTCCTTGGGTGGAAAAGAGACAGTTGTCCTTTACATTACTGAGTATGTGACTGGTAGAGCATTTTCCCTAAAAGATCTTTTGTATTTTTAATCACCAAAGGTGTAAAAAAAAATGACCCAGTTATCTCGACATGTCATATAAAACTGTGAAAAGAAATTTCCTTAAGGGGACAATAAACTAACAAACTAAACTAAAAAAAACATATAAAAAAGGATTTGTTTTGGATGTGTACTCTTGGATGTTACCCTTAGGGGGTCAGGGGTGAGGGAATAAGTCAGGACAGGGGGCAAAAAGAGGCCAGAGGACAATTTCTCTTAAGCAATGAACCCCCCCCCCCCCCCCCCCTCACTGAGCTCTTCCATGATCCCATAAAGTCACTCATAAGTTGTAGAAAGAAATGACAAAATAATGACAAAGACAGCACACATCTGTGTTTATGAGTGAAATAGGCATCCCTGAATCCAAACCTTGTGACTTGTTTTCTCCAGGGGCATATGGACCTACCTATTTCCCTCTTGAAACAACATCAACCCGTGTCTCTCTGTTTGCTATTGTTGCTTGCCTCTTTTAATGGCACATATACACTTCCATTTCAACTTTGGATATAAGTTTAAGCCGCGCAGTGAGTCTGCAATCTAGCCATGGCATATGCAAGAGGAAAAAAAGTGTGCTCCATCTCCTATCCCTTAGAGTGCTTTATGTCTTATAAACACAGTTGGCCTCTTTTATGACCTAAATTTTCCATTCTAAAGAAGTTCAACCCCCCCCCTCACCGCCCTCTGCAGTTCCCGAAAGTGTACCACGTCTCGTATGGCATGCATCGGATCTCAGGAAATGACATAAACCCGGCCAACACTGTCTGACACACTCAGGATTCAGGCTGTCGGTGGATCCGGCCTGATAGTCCAGACTAATCTAATCTATTACCGCACAACAGTCAGACGCTGTCATGCGAGACGGTGATGTAAGGCACCCTGCGCTCAGAGGGGGTTTCAATGTGTTTCAAGACTTTAATTCTCAGAACTAATTTATGTTCAAAGCCCACATGATAATGAGATTTTAAAGTTGAGTTTAAACCAGGCTATGAACTGCCGCCAGTCTTGAGCAATATCTTGCGCAAAGCAGCGTGTAAGACTGCTATCTCAACACAACGACAATTTAAACAGAGATTGACAACCCATCCAGCATTTTTCTACAATAATCCGTCTATAAATATTATTTTATAAGTGAAATAATTCAGATTTTCAGTGACATGATTTAATGGCTGAGTAATTGAACTGAATGGGGTGAATGAAATATGGAGAGGGCTTTGTATGGAGATTATATGTTTCATATGAGACTGTGTTGAAGTTATGTTAAGCTGCATACACTGCTTTGGCCTTTTGGCCAACTTCCCTCAGCCTGTGGGGAAACATAAAACACCCACCAACAAACAAAGAAAAGAAACAGTGCATAGTTTGACATGGAGTATATTTCAGTGTTGCAAAGACAATAGGGGTAGGCTGGGGCACAAGTCTAAAGTGCTACAGCAATCCTAATAGTGATGAATTGCTTTGTACTTATATAGTTATCAAAAGTGGTGTGCTGGCTTTATTGAGTTAGACACAACCACTCAACCAGACAAATACACATTCATACACAAATACATGATTCTTTAATTACTGACTTCCCTAGAAGAGAAGACCCAAACACACACACATTAACAAATAAATGATTCTTTCATTTACTGACTTCCCTAGAAGAGAAGACCCCCCCACACACACACATAAACAAATAAATGATTCTTTCATTTACTGACTTGCCTAGAAGAGAAGACCCATTTACACCGTGTCAGGGGGCCAGATGGTTATTCAGAAAACTTCAATTGAAAATAGGCCATTTGATTTTGTTACCACTGCATCATTGAGTGATGAAAATTAGATGATGGCATCTTGGATTTGGCTGAGTCAAAGTAATAAAAGATGTCATCTAATGACTTAACTAAATGTTACTGTGCAGTAAAATAAGCATGTTAACAAACTACTATTTATAATATAAAATTAAAAATTAGTCACTCAAAAAATATTCAGATGTAGTGAAGGGAAAGCGCAGTGGGCCTGAAACCCAGTTCTGTGAGGTACCAAACCTGCAGCCTGACCTCACCAGGCTCATTGGTATTGCAGAGTGCATACTGCACCCCATCACAGTGCATACCTTATACCATGATTGTGCCTCAACAGAATTCCACCATACCTATTATTATAAGATACTATAAGTATGTGGGGCCCATAAAATAACATGACTCCTCTGCATCTGTTTGCATGAGAGTTTGCATGCCTGTGGATACATCTGAGGTGGAATACTTGATCCTAAGAGTGGATTATTATTGATATTCAGATAGTGTGCTTTTTGTTTGAACCAAATTTCTCCTGTAAAGTTTTGTTGATGTGGATATTTACATGAAAAAAAAACAAATACAATTCATATGTGCATCTTACCGAGCTATCTTCGACTACTGGTGGTGGAGGCTCACGGATAATCTAGAAAGAGAGAGAGAGAGAGAGAGAGAGAGAGAGGCAGAGAGGTTAAGGATGAAGTTGGGGGATTTAAAGTCTCTCACGTGTGCTCAAGTTCACACTCCTGCTGCTGGTATGTCAAAACTAATCCTTTCCTCCTCAGCGCAGTTTCAAATGCCCTTTTCATTAGCATGTCACCCAGTCAGTGAGTAATGTGTTCAATGTGTGTGCCAAAGCAAGGATACTTAAAAACACATGACGGAGGAATTGGCCCACTTTTTTTTGTGCTCCTCTTTTGCACTATTTACAAGCAGCGTGAAATGACCTAGAAATCTGCTGTCCAGATTCCATAACTTAGGGAAGGTCGGGGGGGGGGGGGTAGGGAGGAGGGTGAGGGTGGTTGGTTGGTTGGGTGGGGGGGGGGGGGGGAGGTGGTTCATGGAGTATGGAGGAAAGGGTCTCAGGACACAAAAAACATGCGAGTACCATGAGGAGTCACATGCCTGAACCCCCAGAGAGAAGAGAGTGTGTTTTCAAGGAGCTAATTTTGGAGGAAGAAAAAAAGAGAAGTCTCCCACCAAAGCAGAGAGCACAAACATCTGAGAACACCCCACAGGAATGGGATTTGTCCTCTGCTGTTGTTTTTGAGAGAGATTGCGGGTCAGGATGATGTTATTAATTGAGTTAGAGTTCAGACAACGCAGTTTGACTTATTGTGGAGCACCACCGTTATGCAACGTGCAGCTAAACCCAGAATGTAAAGTGGGCTAGCGAGGCCGGATTTTTCCTTTGAGCATTTCCAAAAGCTGAAACACTAGCTGCCTTCCCATGGCAACCTTCTCTTACTTTCCGAAACACTTCTGGGCAAAACTATCGACTGGAAATGATTGTATATGGCTAAGATCTTTCCCCAGTTTCAGCCTCAAGGCTTGTAAAAATACAGCTTTATGAAGCCTTAGCTTTTTTGCCTGGGGCATCTGATATTGAAAAAGAGCTCTGAAAGACAAACACCATAAATGTGGTCTGACAGATGATATTTGACTTTAAAAGATTAACAATAACAGTGACACCTGTCCAGCATACTTGCGTAATCTCCCGCCAAAGGTCGGAGAATGTGTGCTAAGGTGACTAACAGCATGATTTCAGCTCCGAACCCTCTCCCTCTGTGTGAACTCACTGTCCCTCTCGTTGGTCTCCATCGCCCTGTCGCAGGACCTCCAGATGAACTCTGACTCAGTTTTAGAGTCCACTGGTCCAACATTACCCGCCTCATTACACACTTGGACACATGGCCCTATTTCAATTATAAGATGACTCTTGAGTAAGAGTGGTCAGTCACTAATGTGCATCTGAGACTATGAAGTGATTTTAAGACAAAAGTGTATGCTAGATACAGGAGATTGGTAATAGATATACTGAATAGAGACTAAAGTCTTGACCCAGAGTTATTCCCTTGGTGTTTCATCGGAAGGAGGATTTAATGCCCTTGAGAAGCGTGAGAGGCCTGGTCTTCTTTCTTTTTCCACCAGCCTGTGACCCTGACAGATCAAAAGGTCCGATGGGGTCGTCAGGCCCCAAGGAACTCAACACACTCCTTCCACCTGCCCATGACCTTGTGTGGTGATAATGGACTTAAGGGAAGGTCAGAACAATCTATTACCGACTAACAAATCAGACCCAGAGCTCCCGTGTGACCACCATGTGACTCCCACACTCCATGGGAATTTGTGCTCGGCGCCGTAGATCTCTCTCTCTCTCTCTCTCTCTCTCTCTCTCTCTCTCTCTGTCTACCATTCACCCGACCCAGCCAGCTCCCACACTCCAGCTCTGCTGGAAAAGAGATCACTCGGCACAATCTGCAACCTTCAGCAAGTCAGGACCATCACACTCGGGGAGATGACCTCACCTTTGTGGTGAGGCCATTCGTTAGCTTAACTCTTACTGTTAATGATGCATGGGGACAGGGAGGGGGAAGGGTTTTTTTTGGAGTGGGGGCGTTGGGGGTTAGGAGGCTACATCTCAACTAAGCAGCTGCTCTCAGATGCTGGGAAAGTTTTGAAACCCTCTTGTCGAACCATGAGCAGCGCACCAACCAAGTATGGCTCATTTAGTTAGTGGAAATCATTAGAAGGAAGTATTTTATTTTGACAAGAAACCTGACTGTCAGACTGCTTGTGCAATATGTGCATATGTGAAGATTTCAGGGGTATTTTCCATTTCTGGTTCATGACTGGTCTGAACGTCTTCACTGTTTGAACGAGGCATGTCGTAAAAATATTGCTGATATGAGGTGCCAAGCCTGATATGAGTGTAGGTGGAACTCATGACATTGCTATTCGGAATATTTTTTAAAACTACCATCTTTTTATCAGTTTGAAAATTCTGCATATAGTATATGGGCAGTGTATGAATGTATTCAGATTTCAAATGACATCTATTTGGCATATTCATGAAAACAGAGAGGACTAAATGTACCTCAGCCTTAGCATAGCGACTAATAATGCTAATGCTGCTGACGACAATCCTAGTATTAGAGGAGCCTACCACTGTGCAGCAGAGAGGCCAGAACCACCACAGCATAGCCAGGATCAGGAGCAGCATCAGGATGAGCAGAGCTATGGCCAGAATAGTCCCATCAGACTGAAACACAAACACACAATATAATGGAATATCAGTGGCAATGAGGATTATGTTTTTTACATTCAGTTACACTGATATATGATAGTATGGCCCAAAAAAAGGATTAGAAGCAAGTGTGTGTGTGTGTGTGTGTGTGTGTGTGTGTGTGTGTTTGTGTTTGTGTGTGTGTGTGTGTGTCTGTTTGTCTATTACAGAGTGCTGGCTCGGTTTGTGAATGAAGATGACTTATTTTTTAAGAGATTTCACGAGCAAACCAAAACAAAATATTGTGAAATACTAGATGATTCATAACAGCTGGAGAGAGGTGAGAAGAAAGGTCGAGATTACAAGTTGTTTTCAAGACAGCCTCACAACGGCTCAGCGCCATCAGAAGTTACAAGGGCCATTTGGACGACTGCTAACCTGGCAGGTGTTATAATACTCATTTCCTCGTGCACACACTCTATGGCTTCTCATTGGCAGACAAGGAATGTCAGTTATCTCAGTACTGAATATATAAGCTTAAGGGCACTTGACTTGACTGAAACAGCAGATGCCTGGACAAAAACAAGAGAGAGGAGAGAAGACAGTCCAGCTATGTGCTATTTTTTATACCTGAGGTATATCTGAGGATGTCTATGCTGATATCTTCAGTATTTGTTTTATCTGACATTTGAAGTGAAATTTCATTTGAGCAATCACATTTTCAAATGACAATAGTTTTCTTTTTTTGGCAGTCTGAAGTCTGACAAAGATCTACTGCATATGTATTGTACTCACACAACCCACGGTGGTAATGGTGACAGAACTGGAGATGAAACTCAGGCCTTCGTTCATGCTGACATATAAGGAGGCAGCCCTGCAATACAGATACACACGTCTGATGGGTTTCTGCAATCAACACCCTAAAGCAAAGCACACACATTAGCCTATACTATATGCATGCACTGTATTACAAATAAAGAAAATGCATCCTTAAACGTTGAGTCTCTGGTTGCCTTCCCACCGGGTTTGTTTAACTGGACTGTAACAGAGTGTGATTATTCCCCCCTAGCTCTGACCCAGCTGGTTTCTGCTCACATTACATTTTTGTTTGTGGTCCTGGGTCTGTTTATGCCAAAAACACTAGCTTCTATACTGTATACCAATATCGCTTGGCAACGTCATAAAAACGGCAGTTTATTTCCAACCCCAGACCACTGTTTTCTAGCGGACCCAGGTCCGCACCCGGGTTCGGTAGATCGGTAGACATTAGCAAAAATCACCTAACCATCGGTCCAAACGAACTCGGTATAATGTGGACAAACGGTATAATAACCCCCAGTGTCTCATTCATCAGTTAATTTCAATGTCGAATAACTGACATTTAGCCACCACTTGCAAAGTGACACGGAGTTGCAACGGCGGTGGGTTCGGGGATCGAGCCCGAGCTGACTGATTGTCAGGCATTGTCTTTACCACTGCTGCCAGTCAACCCCACGGCTTTGCTGCAGAGGTTTATTAACAAGTGTTCAGTTTAATTCCTCACTAACACGCTGTATGAACACATTCAAAGCGAAATGCAATAAACCAAGTAATAAGCAATCTATTAAGCAAGAAATAAAGAAAAAAATGTAATAAACATGATCAATGAATTATATGTTAATGTGAACACAGCACTTACGTTCCCTCCTCTCTCAACACTGGTGCAGGACACAGCATGTATGTATCCTCAACAATCAGAGGCTTCACCACTGGAGGAAAGAGAACCAGATTACCATCACTGTACAACACCAACTGCAGAAACAGGTAGTATAACTCAAGTTAGCACTGGGGAAGGGTATAAATGGCTTGTTGTTTTAGATGGAGAGCAAGTCAACAGCACTGAGCCATGAGAAAACCCTACAGGGACCTGTTGGGAGAAGAAGCTGGCCCTGCTTTGCAAACAAGGTAATAAAAACATGGCCGCCGCTGTTGAAGGACAAAGCTGTAAGATATTCTGTTGAACTTCCTGGTTGGAAGGCAGATTCGCTGAGCTCCTCTACTCCAACACAGGCTGTTTACACTGGCCCCAGGCAGACATACCTCAGCCCTGAGGAAATCTACACAACTGCTGTCTCTGTCCTGTAACACCCTGCTGGATGAAGGGATTTAGTGGAAGGGAGGGAGGTGGACCCGCTGGAGCATTAGCTGTGAGATCAATACCGCCGGGATAAGGGCTCTGGCCTGGGCCAACATAAAGTCATCGGGATGTCATACAGCCCCGGTTCCTTTGTGATCCTTCAGACACCTCAACAAAAGGTGAGCCGGAGGAAGGGAGAGGCCTGTTGAAGGAGATCGAGGCTTCAAACACTGCCTTTTTGCAGCGATGCTTGAGCCCCACTTTACGACGGCCTCCTCCTCCCTCTCTGCTGCAGGGGGTCGTCTTTGTCCGGGGCAGATCCGGGCAGTGACCGCCTGCCTCTCTCTCCTCTTCCTCTCTCAACATGTGGCCAGAAGTGTTGGGATCCTGGCAGGAAGGCTTGATGCATGTCCTCAAACTCTTTATTAGTCTGTTTACCCACAGTGCGCGAGGAAAAAGGCCATGTTTTACTGCCTAACTGAAGACATGTGCTCAAGGCTGGAGAGTGCTTAATAAATTACCAGAAATTACTGGCCATACCGATCACCTCCGAGCCTCTCTCTGAGTCAGAACAACAGTGTTGCTCTTCAAACAAAGAAGCTGCCAGTAGATTTTACTTGTTGTGAATCATGATGCAATTGACTGTGACAATTTATGGAAACAGTAGTTTTGTTTTTTGATGGAGATGTGACTGTGACAAAACAAGGTGCTGCATTGCAAAAGCTGGGGGGTTTGTTTTTGTGCCTGTGTGCATGAAGTGGAAAATTCATAGTGTGTCCATGGCCTATGCATTCTGTGGATTCAAATCTGGTATTTGTCATTCCCAAAACACTTCACATATCCTGCCCAAAACACGTCACGACAACAATGAGCAGGGCTTGTGCAGAAGCCTCTTGGTGTGTATCATCGTTTGGTGAAAGGATCTGTGTTCTGATGGAGGTTTGAGACCTTCAAGTCTCCTTCAAGACTCACCATCACATCTGCCGGCATATAAGATGCCAGGGTTCCGTATGTCTTATACTTGCAAGCTGTTAGCGTGTCCGAGACATAGGCTCAAACAGACTCTCAGCTGTTCAACACATGTAGCAACACACAGCCCCTTCCCACCCATAGCCTTTAATCCATGAGATATTTGGAGGCGCTGTCAAGGGGGGAGGTAGAATTAGCAAGATTTACGTTAAAGAAATCGCCTTTGCGGACAAACACTGTGGGTAGAACAAAGTTGGTAAACAAGTGGGCATTTGTTGCCTTTTTCTTTGTCGAAACTGAAAAAAACCTTGCATCAGCATAATTAGGGTCTGTTTACAAGAGCCTCTTTCCAGCATTTAGACTGGCCAAGTATAAACAAACACCGCTGGACAGTGGACAAACGGCACGTATTTTCAGGGGACTTAGCATGCAAGAGACATGAGAATGGCTAGGGGGCGAAGACTGCAGATATAGACACAAGGCATTTCCCTTTTGTTCTAATAGTTTCCATATCCCGCGCTCATTCCCCACCGAGATGTTTGGACACACAATGTAAACCTTCACCGTCCACCGACATGACTGCTTTCATCATCCATATTATGGGGATGCGAAACACTCACTAATCTGAAACCTATTAGTATATATAATTATATCAGGCACAGATTCTCTGCTTTGATCAGATCTAATTCAGATGCAATCGCAATTCTTCACAGCATTAAATATCTGCCCTGTGGGTGCAAACTTCTTAGCGGAGGCCATATAGGCATCAGCCTTTTATTAAAGGCTGATGCATGGCTGCATGGCGGGAAGCATAGCTTGGATGCAGCTCAAGGACATTGTTCGTTCCTCATCACAGCTTTGTGTGTGGCGCTGTGGGCTTTTTTTCTCCTCTACTAGATCTGCCTCACCTGGCGAACAGCCACACTATTAAAGGCTGCCTTGTGCCTTTTAAAAACTCTCCAACTACCAATCACGACAGATCCAGGAACATTGGTGCATGTTTTCGGTCTATTGGGGCCAGATTTTTGTCAGGAGGTTTCAGAGAAACGATAGCTCAGGGACACTTCACAGACCTGTGTGATGGCAATTGCAAGCTCAGTGGTACTCAGTTCAGAGCTTGCCAATTTGAGCTAAATCATAAAAACAACTCTTATGCAAGGGCTAATTATCACTGTTTACAAAAACATTAATGCTTCGTACATAATTTGGTTTCAGTGTTTGTCTGCCCTTTTAGACACACATTTGAAAAATAATTGGTCCTTGTTTATTAAGAGATATGATTCAGGTCTTTCATCTTGAAATGGTTTCAGTAAAGACCTCTAAATAGGTCTACACAATGCCAAATGCTGACACACTTTATGAACAATGCCGACTTAATAGCGGGTCACTTTATATACCGAACATTCTATTTTTATATAGAATCTAATTACTCCCCTCACTTGTAAAGACAATCATAATGAAGGTCTTAAGACATTTTCAGATGGCTCAGTGGAGAGCTCTAAATGGTTCAGCTTTACGTGACCCAAAGTACAAAATTTACTTGGAAGAGGAAGGAAATGATGTTGGCTATATGTGATGCAGGTATAATGCAAGCTTATGTGGCATGCATCACGGCATCAGAGACGGCACTTACTCCTTGTGAGGGTATCATTGATGCGGAAAGTGCAGAGCACTTTTTCCACGTTGCGGGCATGGAGGAATCCATTCCCTCTGACCACCACCTGAAATGTCTCTGCAGAGGAGGAAGAAGAAGAAGATGAAGAAGAAGAAGGAGGAGGAGGAGAAGAAGAAGGAGGAGGAGGAGAAGAG